>NC_061122.1:35104787-35120925 GCF_002878395.1 Capsicum annuum
CGTCGTGCATCATCATAATCATCATCATCATCATATACATTGCACTTACTTTATTATGTTTATATTGTGTTGTATTGCCATATTAACTTACCATTTATGTAATTGTCTTTTCTTTTACTTGTATTTGATGATGTTGTATATGTATGTTCCCTCTTATTCTACTTATATGTGATATAGTGCATACTTGTGTTCTATCTTTTTTGTGATGTTGCAATATATGCGATAGATTAGAACTATTAGTGTAAGAGGTATGGGCTACCGCTGTGGGACATTTTTTGATTGTAGGTGACGTGCCCTTATTGTATATTTTTTATGCTTTATTTACTACTTTTCTTGATCGGCCTATGATACCTACTAAGTACAAGTGGACCGTACTCATGCCTACTATGCCTTTTTGGTGTAGGTCCTAGATCAAGTGCGTATCAGCTTTCTTGACTAGGGCAATTGTTGGAGCTTCCAAGGTAACGATTGGACATTCATGCATTCGAAGTTTACCTCTATCTTTCTATAGAAGTTATATCTATATTAGTATTTGTAGACAGATATTATACCTTTGTGGTTATTTTTCTAATGTATCTAACTTCTGGATTGTGTTAGTAGTCCTTATAGTATTGATACCTAGTTTGGAGCATGATTGGTATTTTGGATAAGTTCTTTCCATATTATTATGATTACTTATATGGTTTGGCTTCATTATAGAAGCCTTACCTTAGGATATTTCTATCTTTTTCTCCTTTTTATATCGGTTTTGGTGATAGGCTTACTTGTCAAGGTACTCCGCGATAATTGCCTTTATGACCTTTATTTTTAGCTCGTGACAAATTGGTATCAGAGTAGTCAGGTTTCATTGGTTTCAATGATGTAAGGATAAGATGTCTAATAGAGTCTTATGGATTAGTACGTAGACATCCGTATCTAACTTTGAAAGGCTATAGGACATCTTTAGGAAACTGCACATCTTTTATTCTTTATCGTGTGATGTTCTTTCATACCTTGTATTCTGAGTTGTGTTTTACTCTTTCTAAGCGAATAGTGTGGCTTATACTATATCTTATTAGTTGAGAGATGCAGAGAGAGATTGGTGAAGTTCGCCTGTTAGTTGTAGACCCCGTGATTCTCCTAAGATGACTTGGAATCAGTTTGTCGAGGCTTTTCTAGAGAGATTTGTGCATTTTAGTTTGAGAGATCGTATGCAAAATGAGTTTGATCATTCGGAGCAGGGCTCCATGACAGTTGTTGAGTATAAGGCACACTTCCATGCCCTACCCAGATATTCCTATGATAGTATTTCCATCAAATCTGAGAAGGTTTAGAAGTTTGTGGAGGGTTTGAATGTTTTCCTTCAGTTGGCTACGCCTCAAATAGTTTTATTTCGAGCTTTTTTCTAGAGTATTATGTAACATGCTAAGATGAAAGATGATATTCTTAGTGCATCTTAGGGAGGCGCCAAGAAGGCGCGATATTTTAGTATGTTCAGGAGTCAGACCTATCGAGGTAGAGATTTTAGAGGTTCTCGTAGATACTATGGTAGGACAGTGTAGGTGACTTTACAGAGTTTAGATGGTTAATCTTTTAGTTCAATAGTTTAAGGTGGCTGTTCGATCCTAGTTATTCCTTCTTCTATTGAGGCTGGTTATAGAGATTGCTATATATGTGATGAGATTGGCCATATAACCAGGGAATGTCCCTATTGGGTGATTCAGGCTATTCCTATTCCAGCTGTAAGAGGTAGAGGTTCTACCAGAGGTGTGAGAGGTAAAGATAGTAGAGCCCAAGGTGGTGGTCATAGCGCTACCCAAGTATTTGGTGGTCATGGTCAGTGTTGTGCTATACCAGCGAGACCTAAGGCACAGGCTTCTGATGCTATGATTATAGTATCGTTTCCATTTGTTTTAAACCTGCATCTGTATTAATTGATCCTGGATCGACTTTATCCTATGTGTATGTGTATTTTACTTCGAGTTTAATTCTATTAGTGGGCCTTTTCCTATGCCTATTTGTGTATTTACCCCAATAGGTGATTTTTTAGTGGTGGATAGGTGCACCGATCTTGTGTTGTGAATTTTTTCGGGCGTAAGACTTTGGTAGACTTGATTATGTTAGACATGGTTAACTTTGATGTTATTATGAGTATGGATTGGTTGTCTCCTTATCATGTTGTTTTAGATTGTTTTGACAAGACTGTGACTTTAGATTTGGTTGGTGTGCCAAGGATAACTTAGAAAGGTGCACTTTATTCAGGTCCTAAAAGAATTATATCTTATGTTCAAGATTGTAAATTAGTTGAGAGGGGATATTTATCTCACTTGGATCATATTCATAACACCAATGTTGTTTCACTCATTTTCTTAGATTTTGTCTGTGTTGTCCATGAGTTTATGGATGTGTTCCCTACGGACTTGCCTGGTATACCTTTAGATCGAGATATTAATTTTATTATTGATGTTGAGTTAGGCACCAAGCCTATTTCTATTTCTCCTTATAGGATGGCCCCAACAGAGTTGAAGAAACTGAAGGATCAGTTGCAGGAGTTATTGGTTAAGGGATTCATCTAACCTAGTGCTTCACCTTGGGGTGCGCATGTTTTATTTGTGAATAAAAAGGGATGGATCTATGTGGATATGCATTGATTATCAACAATTAAATAAGGTGACAGTTAAGAATAAGTATCCTCTTACTCGCATCGATGATTTGTTTGATCAACTTCAGGGTGCTGTAGTGTCTTCAAAGATTGATTTGAGGTCCGGTTATCTCCAGTTGAGGATTTGAGATTTGGATATTCTAAAGATAGCTTTTCAGACTCGATATGATCATTATGAGTTCTTGGTCATGTTCTTCGGGTTGACCAATGCCCTTGCCGCATTCATGGAGTTAATGACCTGGTTGTTTTGACCATATCTTGACTCCTTTGTTATCGTATTTATAGATGATATCTTGGTGTATCCCAAGAGTGAGGTTGAACATGAGGAGCATTTGCAGATTGTGCTTCAGAAATTGGGGATAAGAAGTTGTATGTGAAGTTCTCTAAGTGTGTGTTTTGGTTAGAATGTGTTTCTTTCTTGGGTCATGTAGTGACAAAGGAAGGTATTATGGTTGATCCAGCCAAGGTTGTATCAGTTCGTGATTAGACTAGACCTACTTTGCCCATCGAGATTTGGAGTTTTATCGGCTAAGCAGGTTATTATCGATATTTTGTTAAGGGTTTCTCTTTTATTGCAACTCCTTTGACTAAGTTGACTCAAAAAAAGGTTTCCATCTAGTGGTCTGATGCTTATAAGGCGAGCTTCAAAAAGCTCAAAGATTTATTAACTTCAGCTTCTATATTGTCTTTGCCTAAGGAGGGGGTGGGCTTTATGTGTTTTGTGATGCTTTTGGTATTGGATTGGGCGTTGTGTTGATGTAGGATTGTGTATGCATCTCATCAAGATTAAAGCCTCATGAGAGGAATTATCCTACCCATGATTTAGAGTTGTGCGCAGTTGTGTTTGCTATGAAGTTGTGGAGGCACTACTTGTATGGAGTCCATTGTGAGATCTTCTCAAATCATCGTAGCCGTCAGTACTTCTTTACCTAGTGAGATCTTCATATGAGGCAACGTCGTTTGCTTAAGTTGCTTAAGGATTATGACTTGACTATTCTCTACCATCTGGGCAAGGCTAATGTGGTTGTGGATACCTTTAGCAGAAAGTCGACTAGCATGAGTAGCTTGGTGCATCTTTTGACCCAAGATAGGCCCTTGGCCTTAGAGGTTCAGTCTTTAGATCACTTGATGGTTAGACTTGATATTTTGACACCTGGGCATGTTTTGTCATTTGTAAAGGCAAAATTTTCTTTGATGGAGCAGATTTGAGCTCATCATTTTGATGATGTTAGATGGAGGTTGATTCAAGATAAGGTGTTGAGTGGGGAGGCTAAGGAAGCCTCACTTGATTCAGATGGAGTTTTGAGGATTAGGGGATGAGTTTGTGTTCCAAGAATGGGTGATTGGATTAGGTTGTTCTTAGATGAGGCCCATTGTTCCAAATATTCTATCCCTCCAGGTGTGACTAAGATGTATCATGATTTGAGGCAGCACTACGGTTGGGGTGGTATGAGTTAAGATATAGCAGATTTTGTGGCTTGTTGCCTATGTTGTCAGAATATGAAGGCCGAGCATATGAGGCCTGGTGGATTACTTCAGAGGTTACTCATTCCCGAGTGGAAGTGGGAACACATCACCATGGATTTTGTGACTGGTTTACCTCATACATCTCATGGTTTTGATAGTGTTTGGGTCATCATGGATTGATTGACCAAGTCAGCTCATTTTATTCTAGTTCAGGTATCGTTCAGTGCTAAGAGGTTGGCTCATATCTATATTTGTGAGATTGTTCATTTGCATGGTATGCTGTGTCCATTATTTCAGATCGAGGTTCTGTGTTCACATCTTATTTTTGGAAGACTTTTCAGGATGAGTTGGGTACTCGAGTTGATCTTAGCACAACATTTTACCCCCAGACTGATGTCCAGTTAGAGTGGGCTATCCAAGTTTTGGAGGATATGCTCCGCGCATGCGTGATGGAATTTGGTTGCCAGTGGGAGCAGCATTTGTCTTTAGCAGAGTTTGCATATAATAATAACTACCATTCCAGTAGTGATATGGCTTGTTTTGAGGTGTTATATAGTAGGTATTATCACTCCCCAGTGGGTTGGTTCGATGTTTAAGAGATGAGACCTCGAGGTACAAACTTACTTCGTGAGTCTTTGGATAGAGTCTGGGTCATTTATGATAGACTTAGTCGGCTCAAGGTAGGCAGAAGTACAATGCTCATCATAGACTTCGTACCTTGAGATTTGGTATTAGTGATCGTATTTTACTTAGAGTTTTACCCATGAAGGGTGTGATGAGATTTGGGAAGAGGAGTAAGCTTAGCCCCATGTATATTGGCCCATTTGAGATTCTTCGGACTGTTGGTGATATGGCTTAAGAGTTGGATGTGCCCCCTGATCTATCTGCTATTCATCTAGTTTTTCATATTTCTATGCTTCATCACTATATTCCTGGTGAGTCTCATGTCATTTGATACGACTCAATTCAGTTAGATGAGTAATTATCTTTCGTTGATGAGCCGGTCTCTATATTGGCTAGGGATACTAGACAGTTGCGCTCTAGAGTGATCCATGTGGTTAAGGTCTAGTGGTGACATCAACCTATAGATGAAGCTACTTGGGAGGTCGAGTCTGATATGCATAGATCTTATCCTCATCACTTTACTGATTCAAGTATTTCTTTGCCCTTAGTTCGAGGATGAACTAGATTTTTATTGGTGGATGATGTAACGACCAAAAAATTTGATGAAATATGTGAAATATTTTTTTGTGTCATTTGATTGTTTTACCCCTTCTCGTAGTTGCATTATGGTATTTCTGGGGTATGGGGGTGATTGACATGGTTTTCGATGCATTTTGGTACCATTTATGCTATATTGTGGTTTTTGATGGCTTCGAGAGCCTTATTTTAGACTTATGGGGATATTTTTTGATCCGTACAATGGATGGCTAAACAAACTATGCTAGTAGATTAGGAATATCGATTTTAGGCTAGGTAGATCTTTGGTTTGGGTTCCGATGCACCTGAGCTCATTTTAACCTATTGAGTGAAAAGTTGGAAAATTGAAAATATGGGTGTGAGACCCACATTTAGTAGAAACGACTTCGGATAGAAAATCCAACTTCGTTAGCAAATCCGGAATGCCGATTTTAGGGTTTTAACATGTTTGGTGTGATTTTACGGCTTTTAAATCTCAGTTCGACCCTCAATTTCGAAAATTGCAATTTCAGATTTCCGGGGTCAAGTTTGTGAAAATGATATTTTTTTTGAAAATTCGACTTCTCCACCTCATATGGAATGTCAAATTTATTTTTTTTGCATAGTTCGTTTGCGTATATCAGACCTCGAATGAATCTCGGGCCCCCCGTCGAAATCTGGGGTGAATTTGAGGGAAAAATCTGATGCCAAAACCAAAAAATCTGCACTATTTATAGCAGTTTTTGAGTCCATTTTGCTCATTTTTCATCTTGCCTCTTGAGAGTTAAACCCTAAAATAGTATGAGAGCTTAAAGTGAAGTTTGTGGGAGCTTGGGAAGCTAGATTAACACCTATTTCTTGATTTTATTATGAGTTTAAGGTAAGAATCCACCATTTTCTTAGTAATTTCTTAATAAATTTCTCAGAACCCCAAAAATCTTAGGTTTGATTTTAAACTCTAATTTCACTTGAATAATGTTTTTATCTTATAATTACTAGTTTATTCATCAATTTAACCTTTAAAACAACTCCGATTCTTGATTTTAACCCGAATTTCAAATTTTTTACCCGGTAAAGCTCAAAAATATTTTTTCTTCAATTTGAACCTCGGTTTTGACTTGGGTTTTCAGCTGTAGATTCCTAAAAATATGGAAAATATATTTTTGAAGTAAAGTTCTAATTTTGCCCTTCTTTTCAAAATTTCATTTCGGGAGTCCTTTTTGAGCCCGAACTAAAAGTAGTCAATATGGGTGTCGTTGGTTTTATTTTAACACGTAGATTTTATATTTGATATTTTTAGTAAAGTTTGAGATAGCTCGTGAAAAGTAAAGTCTTGGGTTCGAAGTGGAGCAGACTGATTTTGGCTTTTGAGGTAGGTTATGACTTAACTCTTTCAGACTTGGTTGGGTAGTAAATGATGATATAAAATGCATGTTAAGGGTGGGAACTAATCATGAAAAATGGCTATCTAGATGTTATGACCGTGTGGGGGCCTATATGTGATAAAATTGTCAAAATTTAGATATTATGTGATATTGTAATCATGTGGGGTACTAGGTGATAATCATAGCTTTGAATACATGTGAATAATTGTATTGTGTTGTTAAAATACTTAATGTGGTACCATTGGTATATTAGGATTATATTCATACTTTATTGGCAAATAAGACATGTGAAAATTCATGGATGAAACGAAAATAATGAGTAGGTATTGGCTTATGTGGCTGTGGAAATATATCATTGTGGTTGGTTGTGGAAATATATCATGTAGTTGATTATGAAAATAATCATGGTGATTGGTTGTGAATATTACATCTTCATATCGTACTCATTTATGAAACATTGGTAACACTGTGGCAACATCTGAGAACTATTGGCAACACTTGATAACACCTTTTCGAGGGATGTGCAGAAAGAAGATATGATATATGTGGATTGTATACAGATTGACGAACCCCCCACGTGTCCTACATTGGGAGGCTTTCCTTCGTAGGTGTATATGGGGATAATGCGACGATCCCAGAGGTTATGCGACGACTTCGTGTATCATCATCATCATCATAATCATCATAATCATCATCATCATCATCATCATTATCATCATATGCATTGTACTTACTTTATTGTGTTTATATTGTGCTGTATTGCCATATTAAATTGCCATTCATGTAATTGTCTTATCTTCTTTTACTTGTATTTGATGATTTTGTATATGCATGTTTCCTTTTGTTCTACTTATATGTGATATAATGCATACTTGTGTTCTATCTTGTTCTGATATTGCAATATATATGATATATTAGAACTGTTAGTGCAACCGGTGTGGGCTACCGTTGTGGGACATTTTTTGATTGCAGGTGACGTGCCCTTATGTATATTTTGTATGCTTTATTTACTACTTTGCTTAGTCGGCCTATGGTATCTACTGAATACAAGTGGATCGTACTCATGGCTACTGCGCTCTCTCGGTGCAGGTCCTAGCTCGAGTGCGGCTCAGCTTGCTTGACTCGAGCGATTGTGGAGCTTCCAAGGTAGCGGTTGGACATTCATGCGTCTGAAGTTCACCTCTATCTTTCTGTAGTAGCTATGTCTTTATTAGTATTTGTAGACAGATATTATACCTTTATGGTTATTTTTCTAATGTATCTGACTTCTGGATTGTATTAGTAGTTCTTACACTATTGGCACCTGGTTTTGGGCATGATTGGTATTTTAGATAAGTTTTTTCTGCATTATTATGATTACTTATATGGTTTGGCTTCGTTCTAGGAGCCTTACCTTGGGATATTTCTGTCTTTTTCTCTTTTTGTATCAGTTTGGGGGATAGACTTACTTGTCAAGATACGCTGCGACAAGTGCCATCATGACCTTTATTTTTGGGTCTTGACACTCCCTCAACTCCTTCAACTTCACCAACACTACACATTAATAATTATATACCAACACACACACATGAAAAAAGATGGACAGAAACAATAACATAAGAGAAAGAAAGAAAAACAGAGGGGACAGACGGACGGATACACAAACCAAAAAACTTAGAAGAAAAAAGAAGTGAAGCGGACAGAAACTAAGGAGTAGGAGGAACGGATAGGGAGGATTAGCAAACGAAAGGGAGAGAGTAAAAGAGTGAGGAGAAGGAATGAGAAAAAGAAAACAACACTGGAAAGAAAAAACAGTGAGAAAGAAGAGGAGACTGGACAAAAACATATACACACGGACAAAACACAGAAAAATAAGGAGAAAGAAAAAAAATAGAGAAAAGTTGAAAAAAAAAGAGAGCAACCTTTGACAGAAACAAAAAGCAAATAACATAAACGGTTAGACAAGAAGTTGAAATTTGAGGTTTGATTCGTAATTTCGATTTCACGGCTTCTTTTTTCTTTTGTTGGAAATTATTTCCACAAGAGGTAACACTCTATCTTTCTTTGTATAATGTAACATCACGATTATACGAAATTTGATTCCAATATTATGAAGTGGAGTCATTCGTATTTTACATTTGTTGTTGTAATATTGAAGTATATTCAAATTTTTTTTATGGTTAAATATGGAGTGAGATTTGATATAATATATGATTATTGCATGCATGTCTAAAGCCTACACTTAACTTCCCTTCCATTGTCTCAAATTTACATATATTCTAAAATTACATATATTGGTTAAATATGTTTAATTATGTCTTGCTGTATATTATTATTATTATTATTATTATTATTATTATTATTATTTTGACTAATTTATTTTGGGCAAGTTAAAAGTTTGGTGCATTAATTGTTGATTACAGTAGACACACACACACATATATATATACAATTCATTAGTGTAAAAAAATATATTTTTTATTGAATTAAAATTCCATGTTAAGGATTTCAGACGTTTTGGGGACCAAATTTATTTCAAAATTCGTTGTCAAAAAAAAAAAAAAAAGAATTACTCGTTAAGAACGTGTTTGCTTGTTTTTAACACAAAGATTTTTTTAAGCTCAATTTAGTAATAATCATGGTAAGTAATAAATTTGATTGGATGTTGAATTAAAAAATAGGCACCCATCTAAATTTAGCTATCATTACTTGGGTTTAGAATTTGTCTATTTTAATTAAATGATTTGTTATTAATAAAAGAAAGTTACATTTCTTGTCATTTTAATTGTTTGTCCAATAATCCCATGTGGTTAATATTAAAATTATATTAATGATTTTAGATTTCGCCTTTAAATTATATATTTTTGGTGTTCTCTTGAGTTATGTATAATCACAAGATAACAACATTTGTTTCTTAAGCTAGAGAATATCTTGTGGTTTCGATTATTTTAAGTTTCGAATTAATTGTAAGAGGGATCGAGATGGGATGCTGATTTATTCTAAACCCAATCGCATAAAAGAAAATAAAAGGGAGGAAAAATCCATTCATGAGGGAGCGAGGCGAGTTGCGTACTAATTCAAAACTCGTTACGAATTTTAAAAGAAAAGAGAGCAAAAATGAGAATAAAATGGATAAGATAAATTTGTCTCGAGTTTACGAGAGATGAAACAAATGCCTTTAACGCTAGACGAGCTTTAAGCATGTTTATAATATTTGTCTCAATTAAGAATGTGGCGTACGCACTTTTTTGAGACGTTTAAAAATAATTCAAGGATGCAATAATGCACCTTGGTAAAGATCGTCATAAAATCAAATTTTCACTAAGTTAATACAAAAGGTATTGACAAATATTAGATATTAAAAATGAGAGAATTAAGGCCTTAATACAATTTATCTAAAATAATCTAATTTAAGTATAAGTTGATAAAAGCAACCGTGCTAGAACCACGGGACTCGAGGGGTGCCTCAGACCTTCCCCTCGGTCATCAGAATTTCTTACCCGATCTTCTATTTTCGCAAACCAGTAAAGAGTCATTTCATTTTGATTAGGGATTCAATAAGGTGATTTGGAACACCATAACTCAATTTCAAGTGGTGACAATATAAATAAAATACTCCCTGTTCAAAATCGTCACTTAAATTGGAAAAATCCTTCTCCTTCAGAGAAAAGGGGTGTGACATCTCTGGCGACTCCACTGGAGAAAAACCAAAATTCGAGCTTTTAATTTTGACTTTTACTTGCTTTAATTATTTAGATATTGTATTGCTGGCCTAATGTGCTACTTATCGCTCATTTATTTCTTTGATATTGTTGAATTGTATTATAAACTATCTTCTTTTGCACACCTCTTTGAGTCTTTGAAAATAGGATGGAAAGAATGCAGAGTATGAATCCTACTTTCTTCTTGAGATAGCCAAAGTGTCAAGGCACCTGGTGAAGGATTATTAGTCACACATGTTAGGCGGGGTTTGAATCAACATCGAAGGAGGAGTTGTTCTGCTACCGATCAAGTTATCCCTCCCTAACTGAGTGTCTGCTTGGGTAAGCCAGTCTAGACACCTATCTCGATTAGGTTAAACTTAGTAGAACTAAAACTCAGACTATGGTTATCCCTATTAGGTTCCGCTTTATTTGTATCTTGTGCATTTGACTTAGTGGGACTCGAAAAAGGGCCGGGTCTGTCTAGGGTAGGTGTCACTCTTTATAATTACCAACATGTGCATCCTATGTGCTCTTTGACATTTATTTGGAAGGCCTATTTGATTGTTGACCGTCTTTAGGCAACAAAGTGAAATAAAAGAGAATGTCTTGTCCTCCAAATTTAATTATCTTTTTATAAAATAATAATAATAATCATAATAATAATAATAATAATAATAATAATAATAATAATAATAATAATAATATTTTTGAAAATAAAAATTTAGTCGAGGGTCTGATTCTCACTATTTAGCGGGAGACGTAAGAAACCCTTTCCGGGTATGATCTTGTCTTTTGAAAATTTATTTATAGATTTATTGGGGAAAATTTTGAAAATATAATTATTTTTCTTATTCTTAAGTTTCTTCATATCTCCAGTTTTACAAACTACGCATACCTGATTCTCTTCTTAGTGGTATACGTAGGTAGCCCTTCATGGGTTCGGTGATCTTTAAAAAAAAAGGTTGTCTTTTCTTCAAAACAAAAAAAAAGAGTTTTGATCCTTATATAAAAAGAAATTAATTTATTTTCAAAATCAGACGGGTATCGCGATGGCCCAGCGACACGTTCGCTGCTTGACCCAAGCTGTGGGTTGTGCCGCGTTGGATACTTGACCCGAGAAGGGGTCGGACCGCATTGGCTTCTTGACCAGACCAGGGGTCATGGAGCGTTGGGGTGGTGTTATTCAACTTTTTCTCCTCGTCATTAAAGGGTATTTGGGTCATTTTTCTTCACCCAATTCGTCCATAACACAAATTTGGGAACCCCAAGGAGCATTATTTGCCCTTTTCTTATAAATTCTCTCAAGAAAGCCCCTCTTTCCCCAAGAACAAACCCTAACTCTTTTACATAAAATTAAGGATTCCAAGCTTCAAGTTCAAGAAAAACCTCAAGAGTCTTCACGAATTCATCTAGTGAGGTATGTGTAATGTTAATTCATGGGTTCCTTTCACCCACGGAGTCCAACAATCCCCTTTTGATTTTAAATTTTGAGTTTTTCATGTTTAAGTTGAAGTATCTCCATGAATATCTTGTAAATTCAATTACAAGTTATGTTTATAAGTGTTTTTCAAGTGGGATGAGCCATTACATGTTTTAAATGTTGTAATCTTCACGTTAAATCCCTAAGTTATGATTTTAGTCTTGTAATTATGTTATTCTCACATGCTTTACTCATTTCCATGCTTAAGTTCATGACTTTCATGTGTTTGATGAATTGCCTAAGTGTTGGGTTTTGAACAATGATCCCCTACTATGGTTTTAAAATATTTATATGATATTATGGTTAATTTCATTCAGTGCTGGTGGGTTAGAACACTCGATACCTATGTGATTTATGAAATCATCTTTCCAAGTACTCAGATAGTTAATCCATGAATCTTATCAGTATACTCAGACATGTATATTCATGATGAGCACTATCAGCTATGTAATTGCATTCAGTTGAGCTTAGTTTAGTTCAGTACCAGTATCAGTTCAGTTGAGAGTAGGATTTAGCACCGAGCAAACCTAGGGATGGGGGTTCACCTGCCATTTAGGACTGGGTCCTTAGCAGCTTTCCCTAAGTTCCAGAACTACGTAGACAGGGTAGGATAATGAGGTATCACCCGTCAGTTTAGGACTAACACTCTCTTATGGGTCATCCGCCAGTTTAGGACTGACTCCCTAGCGCTTTGAGCTATCAGATTAGTGGATCCACATAGCTAGTGTTAGTACCCGTGGCATGGTAATGACACCCTTCTAATTAGGGTTACAGGTTTGACCCTAGTTATCTTAGATTGGGGTATGTCGGTTAGATGATACCTCCTACAGTCTCAGTACCGTACTTCAGAGTAGTCCCAATTAAGGTTTACTTGACCAAGTGTACCGACCTTCAGTTAATCAGTTATACCATTTATAGTCTTTTAGAATTCAGACTTATTTTAGATTACGGATTTATGCTTGGTCTGCATTCTCAGATGTTACAGTTTTTATGCATTAATGTTCAGTTATCTCATGCTATCCAGTTAGTCCTTATTTTATATGAATAGTACCCCATGTAAATCAGCCTAACCTCATCTCATATACCAGTATATTTAAAGTACTGATCACATACTCTTCTTTGCGCTTTAATGTCTTATATCATAGGTTTGGATGCATAGTTTCTTGACCCAATTAGACAACTCAGCGTAATCCAGCAGCCATAGTAGTGAGTCCTCATCTATTGAGGACATATTATGTTTATTCAGTTAATTCAGTATTTTATTATGATCAGTCAGTCAAAGTTAGTTGGGGGTCTATCCCATCAACTCCTCAGTTAGTTTAGAGGCTTTCAGACATTCATACAGAACAGTTAGATAGCTAGTTAGCTACTTCCAGTTCTTATCAGTTGTTTCAGATATTCAATATTTCATATTTCGGTATTCAACTATATATTATGTAAAGCTCCGAGAATACACCCTAGACGTCACATAGTGCTAAGGACTACTGACTGCGCCCAAGCACACACACAAGTGTATGTGGTCTTATCAAGCTGTAAAGTGGCCTTCAAGAAGCCAAGTAACGATCCCACAGAGACTTGATTCAACAACAATTGTATTTTAGTTCACAATTTTGATTTAGTTGATGCAAGCATAACCGAAAAGAGAGCTTGTAATTTATAACTCGAGAATAGTAAACAATGTGTAAAGTAAAGATCTTGAAACAATCAATAGGAGAAAATACAGGGTTAAAGAATTTTCTAACAATCATACTATGTTATTGAACTTATTTTGTTAACTTGCTTATCTTAGTTGTTGATTCGTAGGGTTAGTTGCATGATTATGGTTTCCCAACCTCTAATCTTTTACCTAAGTGGAACCTTACAACTACATCGTTGAGTAGAGATATAATGGTCTACTTAAGCTCTTTAAGCTATCATCCTACGTTTGAATCAAGTAAGGCATCTAAGTACATCCCTGTCCTAGATACTAATTTGAATTTCTTATTTCATAAAGAAATACAAACCATACTTTGTTTATTCCCATGTTTTATTTCGCTATAGCCTCTCCCGAGATCAAAAGGTAGACAATTAATGTATTCTAAGGGCATCTTTAAAATAGTTATCACAAGAATAAACAAACAACCAATAATGATAAGAAAATCAAACAAACTTAATTCAAAACAATAGTACTCATGTTCTTGGCTTTAATACGGAAAAGAGGATTTTTAGCCACTCATAGTCATAATCAACATCCAAATAATTTTATGAATGATTAAAACCATAAATAAAGCTAAATTAAAGAAATAAAAACCTAAAAAGAAGTTGTGGTAGCATCCAATGTTCTTCCAATCGATCTAGGGGTTCCAAGATGTTCAAAAAGTTTTTTTAAAATGTTATATTTTTAGTACACAAGTCATAAAGCGACTTGGATTGGGTTCCCACGTTATTCTTATTCATCAAGGCAATCCCAATTTGAGTTCTCACCGCTGAGCGGTATTGTGCTCACCATTATTACACCGCTGAGCGGTGTAATCACGTTGAGCTGCTGCTTCTTGACAATTGTGATTTGACCTATCATCGCTGAGCGGTGGGTTACCATTTTGGTCACCTTTTGAATATATTGGTGGGTAGCATGTGCCAAGATGATGCTTCATGCACCCTCTGTAACACCCCAAAAATGGGTCCCGGAGCATCACACGGTGCTTGAGGCTATGAGTAGCCCCAAGCTAACCCTTTGAGCCATTTCTATTCAGTTCAACACAAATAAACGGGGTTTCTATCAATAACTCTCAAATATCAACAGAGTAATCATCATCCAAGAATAAAAGAATTTCATAAAGATAACAAAATATGACTTATTAGTCAACTCCCAACATCTATACTAGTCTGACAAGCCTCTAAGAAAATCAATAAAACCAGCGAGCCATTGAGACATGCCCTAACTGACTCATACTCTATTATCAAATGTAAACAATTCCGTCAAACCAACATCTGACATCACGTCCTCGAAATATGAGGACTCACCACAACAGAGGATGTAGAACAACATGCCCAAAGAATCACTGTAGGACCTGGAACTGAGCACCTGAACCTACATTCCGAGAAAATGCAGCCCACATCCGAAGATGTGGGTTAGTACCATGGAAAGGAACTGAGTATATGGGGGTGTATGCAGTTGTATAAACATCATCATCATAAATATTTATAAGAAATATGCAGGATGTATGAAAGAATCACATAGCCCGAAGAAAATCATCATAATATTGAGAGGATGAAATAAGTATAATAACACATGTGAGTCATCATATAATTTGTCAATCACTTTCAGTTCATCAAGGATACCAATTCTCATAATGTAAATATAATTTAAATCTTTCGAAAGAATAAGTTTCATAATTCCACTTTCAAATCACTTCACCATTCACCATAGACACAAGGAAACACACACACACTAGGAGATCCTATAACCGACATAAACCATGTGAGCTACATAGAGTCCAATGTACAACCTATGTTGGGGAGAGCCGTCCTATCCTTGCCATTGGAGTAGGACTATCGATATCAAATCTACACAAACTAGTGATCACTATAAATCAGCCTCAGGCTCACTCCTATAGGGGCACGTAGTTCTAGGGAAGTAAGATCGCTTTATTCCTCCCACTCGATGCTAAAGATTTCTCCCAGACTTAGCTTAGATCATTTCAAAGACAATCCACAACAAAATAATTTCAGTAATATATAAATATACATTGGGAGCCATCATGCTTCCTATCTATCAAAATCAACCACGTTGTGGATTTCTTTCACACTCGAGTTCAAAACAACTTCATTAAGATCAAAAGGTCAAATCATTCAAAATATCTCCAATATTCAACATCAACATTCTTATAACACACTTTCTAAAAAAAAAATAATTTCCAATGGAGATTCTCGACCCAAATATTAAAATCATGATAAATATCATTCAATATTCATACTTTATACCACCACACATGTAAATTCATCTTTCAAAATCATAAACATCAAGATTTCATAATAATCATCATAAGATATGGGTTCATGCTTCAAATTCATAAAAATCAAATAAAAATCATGCCTTTGTAAAGAAAATTACTTGTGGGCACAAGAACGAAAGAGAGTTCTTGTTGAAAAACCCCACATACCTTGAATGATGAACTTTAGATCGATACTCATTTTTGAGATGTTAATCGTGCCTTTGAATGATGGTTCTTGGAGTTCTTGAACTAGGAACTTGGAATCTTGAATAAATTTGCAGAATTAATGGTGAAATTTGGAGGTCCTTAAAGTTGGATGTAGGAGCTTA
>NC_061122.1:35121025-35268888 GCF_002878395.1 Capsicum annuum
CGATTAACATCTCAAAAATGAGATGTTAATCGTGCCTTTGAATGATGGTTCTTGGAGTTCTTGAACTAGGAACTTGGAATCTTGAATAAATTTGCAGAATTAATGGTGAAATTTGGAGGTCCTTAAAGTTGGATGTAGGAGCTTAAGGTCTCTTTTTGAGAGAATTTGATGAAACATAACATATAATGCTTCTAATAGGCTTTAAAAGAGGGTTTGGACGGATTTTGGGTGAGGAGGAATGACAAAAACACCCCTAAAAATCAAATAATTCTCAAATCTGTCCTTTGGTGGACTGTTTCGTAGTCTGAAGTAGATCAACCATAACGTTTTACTCCGATATCCAAATTGGATGAAACCAATTTCATTAGAAATAGGACTCTCATATCTTTTCTATGATATATAGTATCTTACCCAGATCATTGTGTACGAGGAGTTATGATCGTTTGAAATTGACCCAAAAATTTACTTTTGATAGGCTGAATAGATCGACCATAACTTTTTGCTTCGATAGACAAATTGGATGAAACTAATTTCATTAGAAAGAGGAATCGCAGAGCTTTCTGTTGATATATAGTAGATCACAAAGATTATTATGTACAAGGAGTTATGATCATTTAAAGTTGGAGTGAAAATACTCTAGGCCTCATTACTTTTTCCTGCACGTTTTACTGTTCACTACTATTCACAGTTCGATCAGAATGTTCATAACTCATCGCTCGGGTGTCCATTTTGGACTATCCACATATCGTTAGAAAGCTTATTCGATACTCTACGAATGGTGGGTCATAATCTAAGACATTCCACACAAAAAATTTATAATTCATTCTAAAAGATAGAACCCAACACGTTTACGTACAAAATTTTAACGAAAAATTTCCCGGGGTATTACATCATCCCCCCTTGGAAACATTCATCCTCGAATGATGCTAGACATGCCAATATTAGATAGGGAATAGAGCATACAGATGAAACCATTCGTTAGACTCATCACCACATCGTTTCTCACTCCGAATGCAACATAGAATGAATAAATTCAAGAAACTACAGCTGAACACATAATAAATGACAGCTGAACTACTGCAACTTTTATCAAAAGTGCATGATTTAGGAAAGAACAGTACCTTTGGATTGATCAGAGTTTGCGAAAAATAGGTGCGGGTACTTGGATCGCATATCCGCCTCATCTTCCCAAGTTGCACCCTCAACAAATTGGTTTCGCCACAACACCTTGACCAAGGGAACTTCTTTGTTCCTTAGTCTTCTGACACTGAAATAAAGAATCTCAACAGGAATCTCATCAAAAGAAGGATTTTCTTGAATGTCAGCACTCACAGAGGAATCCACTACCACAACATCGCTAATATGCTTTCTAAGCATGGTGACATGGAATATTGGATGAACAGAGGACAACTAGGAAGGCAAATCGACCTCATAAGCTACCTTAGCAACACGACTAAGAATTTTGTAAGGACCAACATAACGCGGACTAAGCTTCCCTTTCTTTCCAAATCTCTTTACCCCACACATGGGTGAAATTTTCAGATACACTAGGTCACCAACTTTAAACTCAAGGTCTCTCCTTCTAACATCCGTATTTGACTTCTGACGACTCTACGCAGTTTTCAACCTTTCCCTAATCAACTTAACTTTTTCCATAGCCTCAAATACCGAATCAGGACCACTCACCCCTATGGGTAATCTATACTTCCTCCCATATAAGGCTTCAAACAGAGCCATGCCAATACTAGAGTGGAAGCTGTTATTGTAAGCAAACTCTATCAATGGTAAGTGATCATCCCAACTTCCCTTAAAGTCAAGTGCACAAGCTCTCAACATAGCTTCTAAGGTCTGGATAGTCCGCTCACCCTGACCATCGGTTTGTGGATGAAAAGCAGAACTCAAAAGCACTTGGGTACCAAGACCCTTCTGAAAAGCTTTCCAAAATTGCAAAGTGAACTGAGTACCCCTATCCGAAATGATAGACAAGGGAACTCCATGCAGTCTGACTAGCTCTCGAATATATAATCAAGTGTAATCCTCAGCAGTATATAAAGTATGAACAGGCAAGAAATGAGCAGACTTAGTCAATCTATCAACCATAACCCAAATGGAATCATGATGGCATCGGGAAGGAGGTAAACTAATCACAAAGTCCATATTTATGTCTTCCCACTTCCAGATGGGAATACTAAACTCTTGCATCATACCACCAGGTCTTTGGTGTTCAACCTTAACCTGTTGGCATGTTGCACACTTAGCTACAAACGCTTCTATATCTTTCTTCATGCCACCCCACCAAGAGATTTCCCACAAGTCTTGGTACATCTTGGTGGCACCTGGATGAATAGAATATCGCGCCCCATGCGCTTCAGCCATAATCCTCTATCTCAGATCAAGAACATTCGGGACACACAATCTACCCTGCAATCTCAAAACACTATCTCCCCCTTAGGAGAAAACCTCTACTTTTTGGTCCTTGACTGACTTCTTCAGTCTGACCAAAGTAGCATCTAAGTATTGCCTTTCCTTCACTTCTAAAACCAAGGAGGATTCGGAACTACTCCGAACCCCTATACTACCTTCAGTAGAGTCAAACAACCTAACCCCCAATCTAGCCAAAAGATGTAAATCACGAACCAACTCTTTCTTACCTTTTACCACATGCGAAACACTACCCATGGACACTCTACTGAGGGCATCAACCATAACATTGGCCTTGCCCGGATGGTACATCACATTCATATCATAGTCCTTTAATAATTCTAACCATCGTCTCTACCTAAGATTCAATTTTCTCTGGTTAAAAACATACTACAGACTCTTATGATCAGTGAAAACATCAACATAGACACCATACAAATAGTGTCTCCAGATTTTCAAAGAAAACATAACAATAGCCTACTCAAGGTCATGGGTGGGGTAATTTTTATTATGGGGTTTCAACTATCTAGAAGCATAAGCTATCACCTTACCCTTTTGTATCAATACGCAACCCAACCCAACTCTCGAAGCATCACAGTACACCACAAAACCATCAACACCATCAGGCAAAGTCAAACAGGGGCTGAAGTGAGTCGAGTCTTCAACTCCTGAAAACTCTTCTCACAAGATTCGGACCACAAGAACTTCACTTTATTTTGGGTCAACCGAGTCATAGGAGATGTTATAGAGGAGAAACCCTCAACAAAACGGCGGTAATAGCTAGTTAAACCCAAGAAACTTCGGATATCAGTCGAAGAAATAGGTCTAGGCTAATTTTTAATAGCTTTGGTCTTTTGGGGATCAACTCTAATACCCTCGAAAGAAATGATATGACCCAGAAAAGCAACTGACCTTAGCCAAAACTCACACTTACTGAACTTGGCAAACAACTTGTGATCTCTAAGGGTTTGCAAGACAGTTCGGAGATGATTAGAATGTTCATCCTCACTATGGGAGTACACCAGTATATCATCGATGAACACTATGACAAATATATCCAGATATGGTCTAAACACTCGATTCATGAGGTCCATATAAGCTGTTGGGGTATTAGTTAACCCAAAAGACATAACAAGAAACTTAAAATGACTATAACGTGTTCAGAAATAGGTTTTTAGGATGTCACACTCCCTAACATTGAGTTGATGATAGCCGGAACGAAGGTCTATCTTTTAAAAATAACTTGCACCTTGCAATTAGTCAAACAAATCATCTATTCTTGGAAGGAGGTACTTATTTTTGATGGTGACTTTATTCAGTTGGCAGTAATAAATGCATATACGCAAAGATCCATCTTTCTTTCTCTTAAACAATATAGGAGCACCCCATGGAGAAACACTGGGCCTCATGAAACCCTTATCTAGTAGATCTTTGAGTTGCTCTTTAAACTCCTTAAGTTCTGTAGGGGCCATACAGTAAGGAGGAATAAAAATGGGCTGAGTATCGGGAAGAAGATCAATCCCGAACTTTATCTCTCTATTAGGAGGTATCCCTGGGAGATCATCTGGAAAGACATCAAAAAACTCATTGACGACGTTAACAGACTGGAGAGTTGGACTCTAAGACTTAGTGTCTTTTACTCTAACCAAATGGTAAATACACCCCTTGGAAATAAACTTTCTAGCTTTGAGGTAACAGATAAAATAATTCTTGGGTGACACAGAATTCCCAGACCACTCAAACACGGATGCAACTGGAAACTAAAACTTGACCATTCGGGTTCGACAATCAATAGAGGCATAAGAAGAATACAACCAGTCCATACCCAGAATCACATCAAAATCTACCATGTCTAACTCAATCAGATCAGCATACAAGACTCTATAAAGAATGGTAACAGGACACTTTTTATACATATTCTGGGTAACAACCGAATCACCCACTGGGGCAGAAACTAGGATAGGATCAGGAATAATCTCATGACTCATTTCAAAATTCACAGCAGTCAAAGGTGTAACATATGAGAAACTTGATCCAGGATCCAACAAAGATACACATCAAACTAAAATATACGAAGCATACCAATAACAACATCAGGAGAGTCCTCCTGTTCCTAGCAGGACTGTAAAGCATAAAATCTATTCTGGCGCTACCCGCTAGCATTGCTAGTAGAGGTGCCCTAAGCTGGGGCTGGGCATGTCGCTCGAACTGGAGCACTAACAGTCTGAGTCTGGGTCTGAGGGCAATAGTCATGACGTCCTTGTCCATCCTGTGGAGAATCTCTAACTCTGTGACCCATGTCACCACATCGGAAAAAACGTCTCTTCTCACCCCAACACTCACCCAAATGAGCCCTACCACACTTAGGACACAGGGGATGATTTGGCTTACTGCCAACACTATACTGGGACCTGGATGCATATGGCCTGCTACCTTGCTCCTGCCTACCTCTAGGAACGGGAGCACTAGCAGATGACGGTGGTGGCATAGACGAACGATCCTAATACTGAGGGTGACTCACTTCCTGCGATCTAGTCTGACCCTGTTCGTGCTGCTTAGACCCCACTTTCTTGTTCCCTCTCATTCTATCTCTCTTCTTAATCTTGTCTGCCGCAATCTGTTGGGCATGAGTCGTCATCCTAGAAATATTCATCTCACTATTCAGCATAGCAGACCTATACTCCTTAACCACATAACTAGACACTTCAGTCACAAACTTACTCATACTAGCCCGATTATCAGCCACTAAGTCAGGAGCATATTAGGCCAACTGATGGAACTCTAGACAGTACTCCATAACAGTCATAGAGCCCTGTCGTAGGTTCATAAACTCTTCCACCTTCGCCTTCCTCATCTCCAAAGGGAAAAACTTATCCAGGAATGCATCCTAGAACTCTTGCCAAGTCGTAGGGATAGCTCCCTCACCTCTACCTTTCCTTCAAGCAACAACCCAGTCATAAGCGAGGTCTTTCAACCTATACGCAGCCAACTCCACACTAAGTTCCTCAGATACATGCATCACTTGAGTAATCTTCCGCACCTCCTCTATAAATAACCGTGGATCCTTATCAGACTTGGACCCATAGAATTCCGGCGGATTCATCCGCATGAAGTCACGAATCCTAGCAGTAGCTGAATCACCTCCCTACTACTGTAGAGCTGGGGCCGGGTTGGCCTAAACATTTGAAGTAACAGCTTGGGCCAGCGCCTGAAAGGCTGTCCAAAATTCAGCATAAGACACATTTTTCATTCAATGGGTCAGCGGGTTAAGGTTGCTGACCATCATTATTTCTTCTCGCTCGACGTGGAGCCATATTTTTGAAAGAGGAGAGAATGAATCAATAGCAAAGAGAGACACTTTAAGCATGATAGACATCTGAAAGAAAGAATCACACTTTTTCCTAAAATGTCTTGTAGCCTCTTGCTCATAGATGTGGAGCGCTACACACCAATGATCAAGACTCTACTTAACGCAGCTTGTCAGACTCCCTAGGATACCTTAAAACCTTAGGCTCTGATACTAAGTTTGTAACGCCCTCAAAATAGGTCCCGGAGCGTCACACGGTGCTTGAGGCTAAGAGTAGCCCCAAGCTAACCCTTTGAGCCATTTCTATTCAGTTCAACACAAATCAATGAGGTTTCCATAAATAACCCTCAAATATCAACAGAGTAATCATCATCCAAGAATAAAAGAATTTCAAAAAATAACAAAATACGACTTATTAGTCAACTCCCAACATCTATACTAGTCTGACAAGGTTCTAAGAAAATCAATAAAACCAGCGAGCCATTGAGACATGCCCCAACTGACTTATACTCTGTTATCAAATGTAAATAATTCTGTGAAACAAACATCAGAAATCACATCATCGAAACATGAGGACTCACCACAATAGAAGATGTAGAATAGCATGCCCAAAGAATTATTGTCGGACCTGGAACTGAGCACCTGAACCTACATTCCGAGAAAATGCAGTCCACATCTGAAGATGTGGGTAGTACCAAAGAAAGCAACCGAGTATATGGGGGTGTATGCAGTTGTATAAACATCATCATCATAAATATTTATAAGAAATATGCAGGATGTATGAAAGACTCACATAGCCCGAAGAAAATCATCATAATCATGAGAGGATGAAATAAGTATAATAACACATGTGAGTCATCATATAATTTGTCAATCACTTTCAGTTCATCAAGAATATTAATTCTCATAATATAAATATCATTCAAATCTTTCGAAATAATAACTTTCAGAATTCCACTTTCAATTCACTTCACCATTCACCGTAGACACAAGGAAACACACACACACATTGGGAGAGTCTAACATACAACCCACGTTGGGGAGAGCCGTCATATCCTTGCCATCGGAGTAGGACTATCGATATCAAATCCACACAAACTAGTGATTACTATATAAATTAGCCTCAGGCTCACTCCTATGGGGGCACGTAGTTCTAGGGAAGTAAGTTCGCTTTATACCTCCCACTCGGTGCTAAAGATTTCTCCCAGACTTAGCTCAGATCATTTCAAATACAATCCACAACAAAACAATTTCAGTAATATATAAATATACATCGAGAGCCATCATGCTTCCCATCTATCGAAATCAACCACCTTGTGGATTTCTTTCACACTCGAGTTCAAAATAACTCCATTAAGACCAAAAGGTCAAATCATTTAAGATATCTCAAATATTCAACATCAACGTGCTTATAACACACACGTTCTAAAAAAACATAATTTCTAATGGGGATTCACGACCCAAACATCAAAATCATGATAAATATCGTTCAAGATTCATGCTTTATATCACCTCACATGTAAATTTATCTTTCAAAATCATAAACATCAAGATTTCATAATAATCATCATAAGATATGGGTTCATGCTTCAAATTCATAAAAATCAAATAAAAATCATGCCTTTGTAAAGAAAATTACTTTTGGGCACAAGAACGAAAGAGAGTTCTTGTTGAAAAACCCCACGTACCTTGAATGATGAACATTAGATCGATACTCATTTTTGAGATATTAATCATGCCTTTGAATGATGGTTCTTAGAGTTCTTGAACTAGGAACTGGGAATCTTAAATAAATTTGCAGAATTAATGGTGAACTTTAGAGGTTCTTGAAGTTGGATGTAGGAGCTTAGGGTTTTCTTTTTGAGAGAATTTGATGAAATATAACCTATAATGCTTCTAATAGGCTTTAATATAGGGTTTGAACGGATTTTGGGTGAGGGGGACTGACCAAAACGCCCCTAAAAATCAAATAATTCTTGAATCTGTCCTTTGGTGGACTGTTTTTATAGTCTGAAGTAGATCAACCATAATGTCTTACTTCGCTATCTAAATTGGATGAAACCAATAACATTAGAAATAGGAATCTCATATCTTTCCGATGATATATAGTATCTCACCCATATTATTGTGTAGGAGGAGCTGTGATCGTTTGAAATTGACCCAAAAATTTACTTTTGATAGACTGAAGTAGATCGAGCATAACTTTTTGCTCCGATAGACAAATTGGATGAAACCAATTTCATTAGAAAGAGGACTCGCAGAGATTTCTGTTGATATATAGTAGATCACCTAGATTATTATGTACAAGGAGTTATGATCATTTAAAGTTGGAGCAAAAATACTGTAAGCCTCAGTACTTTTTCCTGCACGTTTTACTGTTCACTACTATTCACGATTCGATCAGAATGCTCATAACTCATCACTCAGGTGTCCGTTTTGGACTATCCACATATCTTTGAAAAGCTTATTCGATACTCTACGAATGGTGGGTCATAATCTAAGACATTCCGCATGAAAAATTTATAATTCATTCTAGAAGATAGAACCCAACACGTTTACCCACAAAATTTCAACGAAAAATTTCCTGGGGTATTACACCCTCACTCGCCCTATACATTTCAGGTGTCCAAATTGAGTCCAAGTTGTGTATTGTGATTCCGCGATCCATTCCAAGCCTTTTTGAGTTGTTTCCACTTTATTTGAAGCTTGTATATCCTTCATATATCATCATAATCCATTAAAAAAGAATAATATATCATTAAAAACAATAATTTAGATCTCAAAACAAAACAACATCCAAGATGGTGAATCAAAAACACGAGCTAAGCATTGGCTAAATTCAATTTGATCTTTAATTCATTGTTTTGACCCTTGGCTTGATCCAATTGACCCTTGAACATTATTACCATGTTGTTTCACATATAAATACATAATAACAACCTTGGGAACTCATTAAAAAATATTAGAATCCCACACAAGAGACTTGACAAACACCTAGCTCAAGCTAGTTACGCTAGTTTTCTCGGTTGACTTCTAAATGATCAATTTGAATCAAAACTCATGTGAAACCACCATTAAAAATTATAAACATATACTTGGACACATAAATGATCATTTATATCATTATTAACACATATATCATAAGAATCATCCTCAGAACAAGGCTAAAAATGCTAGAATAGTACGCTATAATGAATAAATACAACTAAAATCACCATTCCACATTTAAATCCATGATCGTCCTCTAACAAATCTTATCTATAAACACCATGAGATGGAAAAAATTCACACTTCTACAATATGTAAGAAATTCAAGCTAGCACTACAATGACTCCATGGAATGCAAGCTTACAACACTAAGCATGTTTTACACAATTGAAAGCTCAAGAATCCTACTTCAAAACATCCTAGCCTCAATAATGGACTCCACAAGTGGCAAACTCATGCATCTTGGTCAATTAAAGACATCATATAATTCACCCATATTCACCAAACATGTTCCCCTCACCATAAAAAAGTACCCATAATCACTTACAAAAGTGCAATTAGAACAAGATGGGTGTAAGAATCAAGTTATGCTCACCCTCACAAGGAATTCACAAGTTACACACAATGAACCAAGCCAAATATCGATCCCATAGAGAATTGATCAAAAAACAATTATATTTTAGTTCACAATTTCAATTTAGTTGATGCAAGCATAACCAAAAAGAGAGTTTGTAATTTAGAACTCAAGAAAAGTAAACAATGTGTAAAGTAAAGATCTTGAAACAATCAATAGGAGAAATCCTGGGTTAAAGTACTTTCGAACAATCATACTATGTTATTGAATTTCATTTGTTAACTTGCTTATCTTGGTTATTGATTCATAGGGTTAGTTCCATGATTATGGTTTTCCAACCTCTAATCCTTTACCTAAGTTGAACCTTACAACTACATTATTGAGCGGGGATGTAATGGCCTACTTAAGTTCTTTAAGCTATCATCCTATATTTGAATCAAGTAAGGCATCTAAGTACATCCTTGTCCTAGATACTAATTTGAATTCCTTATTTCATAAAGATATACAAACCATACTTTGTTTATTCCCATGTTCTATCTCCCTATTCCCTCTCCTGAGATCAAAAGTTAGAAAATTGATGTATTCTAAGGGTCGTAAATCCTTAAAATAGTTATAACAAGAATAAGTAAACAACCAATAATGATAAGCAAATCAAACAAACTTAATTCAAAACAATAGTACTTATATTCTTGGATTTAACCCCGAAAAAAGGGTTTTTAGCCACTCATAGTCATAATCAACATCCAAATAATTGTATGAATGATTAAAACCATAAAAAAAACTAAATTAGGGAAATAAAAATCTAAAAAGAAGTTGTGATAGCCTCTAATATTGTCCCAAAGGATCTAGGGGTTCCAAGATGTTCAAAACGTGTTTTTAAGATGTTATATTTATAGTACACAAGTCATAAACCATATTGGATTGGGTTCCTACGTTGTTCTTGTTCATAAAGGCAATACCAATTTGAGTGCACACCGCTGAGCAGTATTGTGCTCACCGCTATTACACCGTTGAGTGGTGTAATCGCATTGAGCTACTATTTCTGGACAATTACGATTTAACCTATCAGTGCTGAGTGGTGGGTCACTATTTTGAGTCCCTTATGAATATTATGGTGTGTATCATGAACCAAGGTGATTCTCCATCCGCCTACACTCGCCCCGTACATTTCAGGTGTGCAATTGAGTCCAAGTTGTGTATTGTGCTTCCGTGATCCATTCCAAGTCTTTTTGAGTTTTTACACTTAATTTGAAGCTTGTAAATCCTTATTATATCATCAAAATCCATTAAAAAATCATCCTATATCATTAAACATATCAATTTAGAGCTCAAAACAATACAACATCAAAGACGGTGAATAAAAAACACGAGCTAAGCATAGGCTAAATTTAATTTGATCTTTAACTCATTGTTTTGACCCTTGTCTTGATCCAGTTGACCCTTGAACATTATTACCAGGTTGTTTCACATATATATACATAATGACAACCTTGGTAACTAATTAAAACACATTAGAACCCCACACGAGACTAGAAAAACACCTAACTTAAGCTAGTTATGCTAGTTTTCTTGGTCGACTTCTAAAAGATCAATTTGTATCAAAACTCATGTGAAACCACCATTAAAAATTGTAAAAACATACTTGGACACATAAATGCTCATTTATATCATTATCAACACATATAGCATAAGAATCATCCTCAAAATAAGGCTAAAAAGGCTAGAATAGTATGCTAGAATGTAAATACACCCAACATCAACTACAGTAGTCCCAAGCTAACCTTTTAAGCCTTCTAGAAACTTTGGAACTTATAATAAAGATAAAATTATCATATGAAATCTCAAAATAACTGAATTTAATGTCTTAATAGAAAGTCTTAAACTTCAAAATCTTAAAACCAACAGTTTGAATCAAAAATAGAAAACAGTCAGACAAGCCTCTATTTCTAACTAGAGAGCCACAGGGACAAACCCCAAATGACCCAACTCAAACAGAAATCAAATAACTAGAGTAATTTATTAATAACAAATATGGTAGAATTGGCCATCAAACTATGAGGACTCACCAAGATCTGAGATGTAGGTGGTGATGCTCGAAGTCAATCATGCATCTGGAATTGAGCACCAGGTCCTACATTATAAGACAAGGTAGCACATAGACATATATGTGGATCAGTACTTCTGGAATGTACTAAGTATGTGGGGGCGAATGCATAAGTAAAATAGTAACTCAATATTCGTATAAACTTTTAAATGATGCATGACAAGTGTAAATGACTCACCTTAAGCTTGAATAACTGAAGATGAAAATAATAAATCATGAATAATAAAGAATACTATATAAATTTTGTGAGCCATAATAATTAGTTCTAAAAGCTGTACTTTTACTCTTTCTTTTGGGAGGTTCTTCTAAATGACATAAACCATATGAGCTATCATAGAGTCCAATGTCTCACACCTAGGTTTGTAGAGCTATTATAACTTTGCCATCGGATAGAACCTAAACTAGAGTGATCACTATACTCAACCCATATTGAGATTTGAACCTAAGGTGGCACGTATTTCTATGGCATGTGACTTTGGCATCACACCCAACTCAGTGTAAAATATTACTCCCATATTACTTATATGCTCGCTATTTAGAAGATCCATCTTAAAATAACATAAGGGTTTATAATGAAAACTAGTTATGCTTCTCTTTGCTTTAAGCTAATCAAAATGATAAATGTGGATTTCGACTCTTAGCTGAGGATCAAAAGATCAATTCTTACTTAAATCTTGAAGTAAGATTATAAAAGAATACTTAAAAACATAATCTTCTTGAAGTCCCAATACTCAAACTTATGACTTAAAATCAATGCTTTAAACTCATGTCAATTCATAATAAAACTTCATGCTCAATAATAATCTTGAAATACTTCAACAATAACAAGTCAAGATAGTGCAATCTTATTTATAACATAAATCATATAAGTTAAAAGAAAATTGAATTAGCTTTCCAACGATACCAATTTTGTCTAAATTCGATACTTGAGTGAGAAGTTATGGCACTTTTAGTGAAAGATAGTAGCACAACGCGGTAAGGCCACATCGCGGTGATGGCCAAAATCACGTTTGTCCTTTTCCAGTGTGTCACCGTGATAAGCACCACATCGCGTCAAGTGAAATTTTTGCATTTTTTATTTTACAGTGAGGCACCACGATGGCGCCGCATCAAGCCAAGGTTCCTGTTTGGAAATGTTTTTTTTTCTTATTGTGTAATACGATAGAAATGTGTTGCGCCGTAGGTTAAAGTGGGGACTATTAGTTTTCAGGTTGCTCGATGTGATGCACCGTATCGCGCTAGAGCCAAAAATCCAGATTTCTAGCTTTTACGATTTAAATTCCAAGGACTGTTTGGTCTTTTATGAAGGCCCTAAACTCATCCAAAACACGAAATTAAAACCCAAATGGGGCATTATTTTCCCCATTACTCACAAATACTCTTCAAGAATTTAATTATCTTCCAAGAACAAACTCTAGCTTTCAAGATTCAAGATCAAAAACTCAAGAATTCACCATCAATTCTCACAAATTCATAAATCTAGGTATGTTTGGTGTTTATCCTTGGGTACCTTTCACTCTTGGAGTTCAAGAATCTTTTTTGAGAATTTAAATTATGAGTTACATTCTTGAATTGAATTTTGTTAGTGTATGTGTTGATTTTATGGGTTTTAAACTAAGAAGATTATGAATTTCAAGTAAATAAACTAGCATGTGTGTTGATTTATGTAATCCTCGTAAATTGAGAGTTGAATGTTGTAGTCATGATATCCTCATATTATTCTTACTCATGTACAAGAACCATGCTCCCCAAGTGTTTGACAAAATGTCTATGTGAATAAATTATGCAAGATATCCTAATTGTAATGCTTTTAAACTTTTGATATAGTTCTATTATTAATGCTATCGAGTCCTAGGGGTATTGTATACCCAAAATTAGCTGCTTACTTAGTCTCCAGTCATAATAGAATAATTTCATAGTATCCCAAACAGTAGCATTCAATCAGTTAATAGAATTAATATGAGTTCAGTCAAGCTTAGAACAACCTAGTGATTGGTGTCGGTTTAGTTAAAAGTAGGATTCAGCATCGAGCAAATTTTGGTTAAAATTAGTAGCTTTGCTTTTCCATACTATTTTCGGTGTAGGATTAGACTTGATCCTAAAAAGACCAAAACGGTGAGAAACTGGCCCAAACCTATTTCTCTATCAGATATCAAGAGTTTCTTATGTTTGACTAGCTATTATTGACAATTTGTTGAAGAATTTTTATCTATTGCATCCCCTATATCCCAATTGACTTAGAAGAAAGTTAATTTTTAGTTGTTAGATTCTTATGAGAAGAGTTTTCAAGAGTTGAAGACTTGACTCATGACATCCCCAATTTTGAGGTTACCAGATAGTTCAGATGGGTTTGATATGTACTGTGATGCTTCTAGAGTTTGTTTGGGGGTGTGTTTTAATGCAGAAGAGTAAGGTTGTGGCCTATACCTCTATACAAATTTAGCCCCATGAAAAGAATTACCCTACCCATGATCTTGAGTTAGAAACTGTTGTGTTTGTCTTAAAGATTTGGTGGAAATATTTGTATGGGGTGCATGTTGACGTGTTCATAGATCACAAAAGCCTGCAGTAGTGTTCTCTTAGAGGAATTTGAATCTGAATCGGAGGAGATAGTTAGAATTACTGAAAGACTATGACATGAGTGTTCTGTATCACCCGAGAAAGGCCAATGTAGTGGCAGATGCCCTAAGTAGATTGTTTATGGGTAGTGGCTCTCACGTTGAGGATGGTAAGAAGAAGTTAGTTGAGGAAGTTCACTAGTTTACTAGATTAGGTGTTCCTTTGGTTGATTCAGCTGAGGGTAGTGTATGGGTGCAGAGTATTTAGAATATTCTTTAGTTGTCGAGGTAAAAGAAAAGCTGGACAGAGATCCCAGTTTAGTTAAACTGAAAGAGTTAGTCAGATATCACAAAGCAAAGGTTTTCTACCAAGGGAAAGATGGCGTGTTGCATTGCTAGGGTAGACTGTGTGTGACATGTGTTGATAAGTTGAGATAGCAAATTCCTGCAGAAGCGTATGGTGTGCATTACTCTATTAATCCAGGGGCCATGAAGATGTACCACGATCTGTGAGAAATCTATTGGTGGAGTAGGATGAAGATGGATATTGCAAAGTTTGTGGCTAAGTGCTCTACTTGTCAGTAGGTGAAGATTGAGCACCAGAAGCCTAGTGGGTATATGCCGGAGTTTAGTATTTCCACTTGGAAGTGGGAGAAAGTGAACATGGATTTTGTGACAGGTTTTCCTCGTACTCGTCATCAGCATGATTCAATTTTGGTCATTGTGGCCAACATGACCAAATCAACCTATTTTTTACCTGTCCAAACATCCTTTTCAGCCGAGGACTATGCCAAGCTCTATATTATAGAGTTGATTAGGTTTCATGGTGTCCCGTTGTCCATTATTTCAGATAGAGGTATGTAGTTCACATCTTACTTTTGGAAAGCTTTTCAGAAGGGTCTTGGTACCTAAGTTTACCTCAGTATAACCTTTCACCCTCAGATAGATGGTCAGCCAGAAAGGACCATTCAGACCCTTGAGGATATGTTGAGAGAGTTTGTAGTTGACTTTAAGGGCAGTTGGGATGACCACTTGCCTTTGATTGAGTTCGTGTATAATAACAACTATCATTTAAATATTCAGATGGCTCTGTTTGAGGCTCTGTATGAAGGGAGATATAGATCTTTGATTGGTTGGTTTGACTAGGTGAGGCCACAGTAGTGGGGCCTGACTTAGTATTTGATGCCTTAGAGAAAGTACAGTTTATTAGGGAGAGGCTTAAGGCAACCCCGAGCTGGCAGAAGTCATATGTAGATGTGAGAAGGAAAGGCCTTGAGTTTGAGGTTGATGATTTTATTTATTTGAAGATCTTTACTATGAAGGGAGTAAAGAGGTTTGGTAAGAAGGGGAAGCTTAGTCCCCGATATGTTTGACCTTATAGAATTTTGAGCCATTTCAAAAAGGTGGATTATGAGCTTGAGTTGCCTGTAGACTTAGCATCAGTGCACCCAGTGTTTCCTGTCTCTTTGCTAAAGAAGTGCATCGGTGATCCAGCTATATTTTCTCCCTAAGAAAGTGTAGATGTTCAAAATAGACTTTTTCATGAATAGGTCCCAGTGAAAATCCTTGATCATTAGATTCGTAGGCTAAAGAACAAAGAAGTTCCCCTAGTCAAAGTTCTTTGGAGGAATCAGTCCGTAGAGGGATCCATTTGGGAAGCAGAAGCAGATATGTTGATCAAGTACCCTCATCTTTTCTTTGCAAACTCAGATTCAGCGTAAGGTAACAATTTTCTTAGAATTTATCTTTTCCATGCTCATTTTCAGCTACAAATCATTCTCATATCAGTCATACATTCACAGAACTAGTTCATTCATGTATTACACTTCATAATCAGTCATGTAATCACGTTTTCATCACGCATATCCAGCATGTAACCCAAGTTACTAAGTATTTTCAGCTTAACCAGTCTCATTCGAGATGAATGTTACTAACGGGGAGATATTGTAATACCTCAAAAATCCAAACCCATGTTAGAGTCATGTTCCAAGATCATGCAAAGAATCTTATAGTCCCTTGGTAATTTTACGAATGAGTTTGATGAGTATTAAGGCTTAAATAACTCCCAACTATTAGACGAATCAAAATAATCTTTACCGATTGAATTTTTGATGAAAATGTTACTTTAGTAAACTTCAAAAAAGCATATCTTTCTCTCTATTGAAAATTTTTTAGTTTAAGACCCACCAAACAGTAGGAAATTAAATTAGCTTTCCAACGATACCAATTTAACCTAAATCCGATACTCGGGTGAGAAGTTATAACACTTTTAGTGAAAAATAGTAGCCAAATGCGATAAGGCCATGTTGCGGTGATGGACAAAATCACGTTATTCCTTTTCTACCGTGTCACCACGATAAGCACTGCATCGCACCAAGGGGAATTTTTGCGTTTTTCATTTTTGAGGCGCCGGATCGCGCCAAAGTTCCAGTTCGGAATCGTCCTTTTTGCTAGTGGTGAAATGTGATAGCACCGCATCCTGTCGTAGGGTAAAATGGGGATTTTCAGTTTTCCAGTTGCCTGACTTGATTGCACCGCGTCGCTCCGGAGCCAAAAATTGGGATTTCCAGTTTTTGTGATTTAAATTCCACGGACTGTTTGGTCTTTTCCCAAGGCCCTAAACACGTCCAAAATACGAAATTAAAATCCTAAAGGGGAATCATGTACCTCATTACTCACAAATCCTCTTCAAGAAATTAATTATCTTCCAAGGAAAAACCCTAGCTTTCAAGATAAAAGATCAAAAACTCAAGAATTCACCATCAATTCTCACAAATTCATAAATCAAGGTATGGTGTTCATCCTTGGGTTTGTTCCACCCTTGGAGTTCAAGAATCCTTTTTGAAAATTTAAATTATGAATTACATTCTTGAATTGAATTGTGTTCATGTATGTGTTGATTTTATGGGTTTTAAACTAAAAGGATTATGGATTTCAAGTAAATAAACTAGCATGTTGTTGATTTATGTACTCCCTATGTCATAACCTATGAATTGTGAGTTGAATGTTGTAGTCATGATATCCCCATGTTATTCTTACTCATGTACAAGAACCATGCTCCCCAAGCATTTGACAAAATGTCTATATGAATAAATTGTGCATGATATCCTAATTGTAATGCTTTTAAACTTGTGATATGGTTCCATTATTTATGATATCAAGTCCGGGGGTATTGTATACCCGAAATGAACTACTCACTTAGTTTTCACTCATAATAGAATAATTTCATAGTATCCTGAACAGTAGCATTCAGCCAGATAACAGAATCAGTATGAGTTTAGTCAAGCTTAGAACAACCTAGTGATTAGTGTCGGTTCAGTTGAGAGTAGGATTCATCATCGAGCGAACCTAGGGATAGGGGCATTTCTACCAGTATAAGGTTTGACCCTTAGTAGAAGCCCCTGAGTTACAGAACTACGTAGCCAGCGTAGGATAAATCGTCTTCTTGGTAGACTAGGGTTGACATAACCATATACATCTCATGAATCTTCTTGCCAGATTAGGTTTGACCTAGCCGATGTTAGTAACCGATGTCATGATGCTAACAATCTTCCAACTAGGGTTCCAGGTTAGACTCCTAATCAATCTATAAATTAGGTATGTTGGTTAGATAATAACTCCCATAGTCTCAGTTCCAGTATTCAGTATTCAACATTAAGTATTCAGAACAAAACTCAGTTCAGTTCTATGCGATCATGACTTACAGTTATCAATTATTCAGTTGTTAGAAATTCAATGCCTCAGTTTTAATCTAATTCAGACAGACGATATATGCTTGGTATTATAGGTTCATTACTTTCAGTAGTCCCAGCCTTACATATACTCTCATCCAGTCACTTCATGATAATTACTTATTATTATTACTCATGCATACGAACCCATGCATATTAGCCTAACCTCACCTAGTATACTAGTACATTCAAAGTACTAACGCATACTCTCTCTTTGCACTATGATGTCTCATATCATAGGTTCAAATGCTCGGGTTCTTGACCGTACTTAGCCAAATAAGTCGATCAACCGCAGTTACAGTAGTGAGTCTTCATCCATCGAGGACGTGATACTTATTTAGTTATTACATTATTTCAGTTATTTTAGAGAGCAATTGTGAGTTAGTTGGGTCCTGTCCCATCAATTTTTTTCCAGATGTGAGTCTTCATCCATCGAGGAAGTGATACTTATTTAGTCATTACATTATTTTAGTTATTTTAGAGAGCAGTTGTGAGTTAGTTGGGTCCTGTCCGATCAATTATTTTTTCCAGATGTTTATAGGCTTTAAAAAATTATCAGTTTTCAATTAATCTATAGATGTATTCAGTTTTGATTCAATTTTATGAACCTTATCCCATTTTCAGTTTTACTTCCGTATTTATTTAATGAATATTATTCAGTGCTCATAGTAGGTACCAGCCATGGATTTTCTTGTGGTCCTTTGGGGTCGTAAGCATCATGTGATGCCCAGGGTTTAGTCTCGAGAGGTTACATGGATATACTATCATCAACCCCGACCGTGAATCAACTTAAAAATTAACATTTCGAGGTTTGTAATGACGAAAATAAAATCATCGAAGTTTAGTGTCTTTTGAAATGACTAAGTCCTAACACTTGGTGAAATTTTCTAAGTCCTAGACCTCTTTAACATGCACTAGTAAGATGAGTTAAGCTAGGACCTTACGGGGTCTTACAATATCTCCCCCTTTAGGAACATTCGTCCTCAAATGCAACTAGTTAAGTTGGTAATACTGACGGACTACAGTTATGTACTGAACTCATATATCTGAAAGCATACTTGTATGGTTGAAGGGATTTGAATGCATGATTATTACATAAAGATGATTATATAAAGATGGAACTGAGAATGGAAGAGATATAATCTGAGGAAAATGGTTACCTTAAGCTGAGTCTGAGTTTTTGGAGAGGAGATAAGGGTACTTGTTTCGCATATCTGCTACTGCTTCCCAAGTGTCTCCCTTAATGGACTGATTCTGCCAAAGGAATTTGACCAAGAGAAATTCTTTAAGCCTTCTAGCAACTTTGGAACTCATAATAAAGATAAACTTAATATATGAAATCTCTAAATAACTGAATTTGATGTCTTAACTGAAAGTCTTAAACTTCAAAATCTTAAAACCAACACTTTGAATCCATAGAAAATAGTTGAACAAGCCTCTACTTCAAACTAGAGAGCTACTGGGATAAGCCCCAGCTGACCTAACCTAAATTGAAATAAAATAACTAGAGTACTTCATCAATAACAAATATGGTAAAATGGGCCCTCAAACTATGAGGACTCATCAAGAGATGAGATGTAGGTGGAGATGCTCAAAGTGAATCACACGACTGAAATTAAGCACCAGGTCCTACATTATAAGACAATGTAGCACATAGACATATATCTAAATTAGTGCTTCTGGAATGTACTGAGTATAAAAGGGTGAATGCATAAGTAAAATAATAACTCAATATTCGTATAAACTTTTAAATGATGCATACCAAGTGTAAATAACTTACCTTGATATTGAATAACTGAAAGCTAAAAATAATAAATCATGAATAATAAAGCATACTGTATAAATTTTGTGAGCCATAATACTTAGTCCTAAAATATGTACTTTTACTCTTTTTTTGGGAGGTTCTTCTAACCGACATAAACCATGTGAGCTATATCATGAGTCCAACGTCTTGCACCCATATTGGTAGAGCTGTTATACCCTTTCTATTAAAATAGAACCTAAACTAGAGTGATCACTATACTTAACCCATATTGGGATTTGAACCTACGGCGGCACGTAGTTCTGGGGCATGTGAACTTTGCTTCATACCAAAATTGGTGCTCAATACTAATCTCATATTACTTATATGCACTCTCTTTAGGAGATCCTCCTTAAAATAGAATAAGGGTTTATAATGAAAACCAGTTATGCTTATCTTTGCTTTAAGCTTGTCAAAATGAATAAATGTGGATTCCAACTCTTACCTGAGGATCAAAAGATCAATTCTTGCTTAAATTTTGAAATAAGCTTATCAAAGAATACTTAAAAGCATAATATTCTTGAAGTATCAATACTCAAACTTATGGCTTAAAACCCATGCTTTAAACTTATGTCAATTCACAATAAAACTTCATGCTCAATAACAATCTTGAAATACTTCAATAATAACAAGTCAAGATAGTGCAATGTCATTTATAATATAAATCATGTAAGTTAAAATCTTTAACATAAGCACTTATTAATATTCTTAAAGCTTAAAATCTTATGATATCACATGCTTCAAGAATATACATACTTGGGTATGAACCCTAAGTTAAAATAAGTGAATTAAATCTTAGAATCATACAATTTGGGAACAAGGGTGAAAGGATATCATTGGTCATAACCCCACATACCTTAATAAACTTGATTTAATGAAGAAAGCTTGACTTGAAACCCTTGGAGATGATCTTGAAAGCTTTTTCTTGGAATTCTTGAATTAGGAAACTTAAATTCTTGCTTATCTTAAAGAAAGTTTAATGGATTTCTTGGTGTTCTTGAGGGGAGGTTAGAATTTTCTTGGAGAGAATGAGTGAATAATGGGGTAACTAATTTTCCTTGGGAGCTTGAATTTTATGTTTTCGACGGATTTGGGTAAGGAAAAATGACCTAATTGCCCTTAAATACGTGAAAACAAAAGCTAGAAAAAATAGGGGGTGCGCGATAGGGGGCACGCTGCGGGCTATATTGTGGGTTCCCTTATCAGTGAAATAGAGAGATTGACGCGGGCATATCATAGGATGCTACTATTTTGGTGATCCAAACACACCTATACACTCATTCAAAAATTTCAAAACTCACCCGGGATGTACTATCATCAACCCCGTTCATATATCAACTTAAAAATTAAAATTCTAAGGTTGGTAAGGTCAAAAATAAAATCATCAAAGTTTAGGAGCTTTACAAATGACTAATTTCTAACACTTAGTGAAATTTTCTAAGTCCTAGACCCCTTTAACATACACTAGTAAGCTGAGTTTAGCTAGGACTTTACGGGGTCTTACATATTACCTTTTCAATTTATATTCCACTTAGATGTTATGTTTATATTTATTCAGTGCTCACAACAGGTACCAGCTCATGGGTTAGCTTGTGGTCACTTTTGACCATAAGCACCATTGTTGTGACTAGGGGGCAGCCTCGGGTCGTGACAACCCTATAACCCTAGGAGACACACTTCTTTATCTGGGTAATTCAAGTTTTCATATGTTAGGTAACACATTTTTAAACTTGAACCTTCACTCCTAGAAAATGCACTTTCTAATCGAGTCATTTCATTTAACCCCTAGGAGACACACTTCCTTATTTGGGAAATTTAAGTTTCATGTGTTAGGTGACGCACTTCCTAACTTGAATCTTTACCCCTATAAAATGTACTTCCTAGTAGAGTCATTTTATTTAACCCTAGGAGACGCACTTCCTTGTATTGGGTATTACAATTTTCATTTACTAGTGACGAACTTCCTAAATTAGATGTAATGGTGTTTAAAGTTTCATTCGTCAGGTAACACATTTCCTAACTTGAACCATTAATCCTAGAAGATACACTTTCTAGTCGAGTTCTTCCATTTAACCCCTAGGAGATGCACTTCCTTGTCTGGGTATTTTAGTTTTCATTTCTTAGGTAGAACAATTCCTAACTTAAACCTTTACTCCTAGAAGATGTACTTTCTAATTGAGTCCTTCTATTTCACTTCTAGGAGACGCACTTCTTTGTCTGGGTATGTCAGTCTTCATATGTTAGGTGACACACTTTCTAAATTAAACCTTCACTCCTAGAAGACACACTTTCTAGTAGATTCATTCCATTTAGCCCTAGGAGATGCATTTTCTTGTTTGGGTAATTCAAGATTCACTTGTTAGGTGACGCACTTCCTAATTTGAATCTTTACTCCTAGAAGACGCACTTTATAGTTAAGAGTCCTCCATGTTAACTCTTCGGAGACACACTTCCTAATTTTGGTATTAGTTTTACTCTCCAGAGACACATTTCTTTATCAAGACTTTGATTCATCGTCTTTACAATATTTTTTAAAATTTAAGATCTGGTGATACTCACAACTTTTCTAGTACAAACTGGGGAAAAAGTTTTGTATGGGATTTGTATTTATGCACAGGACCCTCCTGAATAATGAGATTTTATTTTTTAGCTCAGGACCCTTCGGGATAATGGGATTTTACTTTCTTCTCATGACCCTCCTGGATAATGGGATTTTACTTTCTATTCAGGACCCTCCTGGATAATGGGATTTTATTTTCTGCTAGGGACCCTCCTTGATAATGGGATTTTACTATGTGCTCAGGACCCTCCTGGATAATGGAACTTTACTTTACTTCTCAAGACCCTCCTGGATAATGGGACTTTACTTTATGCTCAGGACCCTCCTGGATAATATGACTTTATTTTCTGCTCAGGACCCTCCTGGATAATTGGACTTTACTTTATGCTCATGACCCTCCTAGATAATGAGATTTTATTTTCTGCTCAAGACCCTCCTAGATGATGAGATTTTACTTTTGGCTTAGGACCTTCCTGGATAATGGAATTTTTTTTATGCTCAGGACCCTGCTAGATAATGGAATTTTATTTTATGCTCAGTACCCTCCTGGATAATGGGATTTTACTTTATGCTCAGGACCGTCCTGGATAATGGTAATTTACTTTCTTCTTTGGACCCTCCTGGATAATGGGATTTCTCAGGACCCTCCTGGATAATGAGATTTTATTTTTTCCTCAGGACCCTCCTGGATAATGGGATTTTATATTTTGCTCAGGACCCTCTTGGATAATGGGAATTTACTTTCTGCTCAGGATCCCCTGGATAATGGGATTTTATTTTCTGCTCCGGACCCTCCTGGATAATTGAAATTTACTTTTTGCTTAGTATCCTGTTGAATTATGAGATATTTTATAAATCAAGGACTTTTAAACAACAATTTATGCCAGTTGACACTACCACCTGGATAATGAGAATTTACTTTCTTCTCAAGACCCTCCTGGATAATGGGACTTTATTTCAGCCCAGGACCCTCCTGAATAATGAGAATTTACTTTCTGCTCAAGACTCTCCTGGATAATGGGATTGCTCTGGACTCTCCTAGATAATGGGAATTTATTTTTTTCTCAGGACCCTCCTGGATAATGGGATTTTATATTCTGCTCAGGACCCTCCTGGATAATGGGATTTTACTTTTCGCTCAGGACCCTCCTTGATAACGGGACTTTACTTTTTCAATTCACCTTTTACTTTGAGTCTAGGAACATGTTTGGAAAATCAGAATTACTTTCAGTATTGAAGTTAGGAGCCCGCCTGAAGAATAGGATGATGGAATAGAAAGTCAAGTTGCTCTCCTAGAGAATAGAGTTAATATTATCAGTTGCAATTTCAGGAACCCGCCTGAAGAATAGGATGAAGATTTTCAAGTTTAAGTCAGAAGGAAGTTTTGAAGAATAAGTCAATTTTCAAGTTCCTCTTCAGTGCCAATAATCAACATGGAGGAGCATTTCATTTTCCAAGTTCAACTCAAAATAACAACTATCTCATCACTTGAGAAGTCATCAAGATTCAAGTCAAGATTCCAAAAAAGTTGTGCGTAGATTGGATTTAAAATTAGAAGTCCCAAACTGGAAACTCGAGGGTACCTCACTCGATCTCTAACTCATTATCTTACCATTTCACCTCTTTGAACTACATATGACCTGATTCTCCTATAACTCGGTATATGTAGGCGGTCCAAAACTAGTACTCGATCGTATCTCATTTTTCTTTCTTCTACCCTTTCCAATAATCGGTGGGTCAAAACTTGTTTTATTGTCTACTTCTTTATATGAAAACACTTAATGTATTAAAATAAAGAGGGGCAAAATGTAGACACGTAATTTTGACCCTCCCTTAAATTTTACATATTTTTAGCATGAAAAAAATTATATTTTTTCCTAATTTATTTTTCAGCTTTTATTTTTATTTTTAGTAGGTTTTATTTAAAAATTGTGACAAAGAATTTCTTTAAAAATAGAGTTTCATTTTAGGATATATTTTATTTTTATTTTTATTTTAATAATTAAAGTATTTTTAAAAGTCGGTTTTCTTTCATCTTAGATTTTAATAAAAAAGTTACAATTTTATTTTTTTATTAATTATATTTATTTTAGGCTAGTTATAATTTTTTCTTATATTCCTTAAGTATAAAAATTAATTAGTTAATATTTTATTTATTTATTTATTTGAAACTTTAATATTATTTATTTTATATATTTTTAAATTAAAAAAAAAGAAAATCTTATCCTAATAAAAGCACTCTTTCCCACATCCCCTTAACCTGTCCCACAATTTTTTTTTTCCACCAAACTCCCTCAACTCCAACTTTCTCAACACTGCACATTATATACCAACACACACATGAGAAAAGACAGACAGAAACAATAACATAAGAGAAAGAAAGAAAAATAGAGGGGACAGACGTACGGATACACAAAACCAAAAAACTCAGAAGAAAAAAGAAGTGAAGTGGACAAAACCTAAGAAGGAGGAGGAACGGATAAGGAGGATTAGAAAATAAAGGGAGAGAGTGAAAGAGTGAGGAGAAGGAACGAGAAAAAGACAACAACACTAGAAAGAAAAAATAGTGATAAAGAAGAGGAGATTGGACAGAAACAAAAGGAAATACACACACGGACAAAATACAGAAAAACAAGGAGAAAGAAAAAAAATAGAGAAAACTTGAGAAAAAAAAGAGTGCAACATTTGACAGAAATAAAAAGAAAATAACATAAATGGTTAGACAACAAGTTGAAGTTCGAGGTTTGATTCGTAATTTCGAGTTCGCGAATTCTTCTTTCTTTTGTTGGAAATTATTTCCACAAGAGGTAACACTCTATCTTTCTTTATCTAATGTAACATCACGATTATGTAAAATTTGATTCCAACCTTATGAAGTGGAGTTGTTCATAATTTACATATGTTGTTGTAATATTGTAGTCTATTGAAATCTTTGTTATGGCTAAATATGAAGTGAGATTTGATATAATATATAATTATTGCATGCATGTCTAAAGTATACCCTTAACATCCCTTTCATTGTCTCAAATTTACATATATTCTAAAATTACATATATCAGTCAAATATGTTTAATTATATCTTGCTATATATTATTATAATAATAATAATAAGGATTATTATTATTGTTATTATTATTATTATTATTATTATTTTGACTAATTTATTTTGGAGAGTTAAAACTTTGGTGCATTAGTTGTTGATTACAGATTGTGTATATATATATATATGTATATGTATATTGCTTTTTCATATGGAATTATTTTAGAATCTTAAGGGTTCGTTTGGTTGGAAAATAGTTATCCTAGGATAATTGATCCCTAGATTAGTTATCCTAGTATAACTTATTCCATCATATATATGGGATAACTTATCCCATCACTATGGTGTAAATGGTGGGATAAGTTACCCCGGTATTAACTAAATACGTCCAACCAAATATGGGATAAACTAATCCTTTATTTTATCTCGGAACTACTTATCCCTTATACCTCACACCAAACGACCCTAATATAATTATGATATTCCATTACTGGTTAATGTACAGTTCATTATTGTAAAAAAAATAGTTTTTATTGAATTAAAGTTTCATGTTAAAGATTTCAGACGTTTTGGGGACCAAATTTATTTCAAAATTCGCTTAAAAAAAAAGAATTACTCCATAAGAACGTGTTTGGTTGTTTTTAACTCAAAGATTTTTTTTAAGTGTTCAATTAAGTTATAATCATGATATGTAATAAATTTTATTGGGTATTGAATTAAAAAATATGCACCCATCTAAATTTAGTTATCATTGGGTTTAGAATTTGTCTATTTTAATTAAATGATTTGTTATTAATAAAAGAAAGTTACATTTCTTGTCATTTTAATTGTTTGTCTAATAGTCCCATGTGGTTAATATTAAAATTATCTTAATGTGTTTTGATCGTTCCTTTAAATTATATATTTTTGGTGTTCTCTTGAGTTATGTATAATCATAAGAGCATAAGTTTCTTAAGATAGAGAATATCTTGTGGTTTTGATTGTTTTAAGTTCCGAATTAATTGTGTCAGGGAGCGATATGGGATGCGGATTTATTCTAAACCCCATCACATAAAAGAAAAGAAAAGAAAGAAAAAATTCATTCACGAGGGAGCGAGGCGAGTTGTGGACTAATTCAAAACTTGTTGCGAATTTTAAAAGAAAAGAGAGCAAAAATGAGAATAAAATGGATATGATAAAATTGTCTCGAGTTCACGAGAGATGAAAAAAATACCTTTAGCGCGAGACGAGCTTTAGGCATGTTTAAAATTCTTGTCTTAATTAAGAATGCAGTGTACACATCTTTTTGAGATGTTTAAAAATAATTGAAGGATGCAATAAAGCACCTTAGCAAAGATCGTCATAAAATTAAATTTCACTAAGTTAATACAAAAGGTGCAAAAAGATATTAGATATTAATAATGAGCAAATTAAGACCTTAATACAGTTATCTAAAATAATCTAAGTTAAGTATAAGTTGATAAAAGTGACCGTGCTAGAACCACGGTACTCGAGGGGTGCCTCATACCTTCCCCTCGATCAACAGAATTCCTTACCCGATCATTTATTTTTTTAGAGACCAATAAAGAGTCATTTTATTTTGATTAGGGATTCAATGAGGTGACTTGGAACACCATAACTCAATTTCAAGTGGCGACTCTGTAAATAAAATAATCTCTATTTAAAACCGTCACTTAAATTGGAAAAATCCTTCGACCCTCAGGTGATAAAAGGGTGTGACATATATGGACACAAATGTAGGCTAATATTTTGTACACAATTCTTTGACATAGATGGACATAAATGTAGGCCAATATTCTGTACGCAATTCTTGGACTACTTCATAATTTTGGATTAATCGTGAACTGCCTAAAATCGTTGATTTTGTCTCTAGGTTTATATACCCCTATATCCTTCATTTTTGTAGTAACTTGGATAATTTGTTATATGATATAGATTTTAACAAACGCTAACACATATAGAATAGAAAATGTGCGTGGAGATAAATCTGAGAGGATTAGTTCAAATGTCCTCTCAAAATAACTCTTCTATTTCAGATGAGTTGTCTTCTAGACCGGTTGAAGTTAAAACTATCCAACAATTTATTGAGTGCATGAATGTGAGTAACACTAATTTATTAATAATTTATAGTTTGACGGGTGAATTTTTTTATAATTGAGTGTTATTTTTTTTATAAAATATAGGAACAGAGCTTCTGTGCTGCTGTGACCATAATACATATAGACCTTGATAAAAAATGGTCATACCTGAGTTGTAAGGACTACAATAGAAAGGTTGAAAACTTGCTTTAAGTTTTAGATGCAGAACTTGTCAAATGCTTGCGAATTCTGCAAATCATAGGTTTGACAAATACCATAGTTACATTAGAATATAATTACAACATAAAATATAAAATTATAATAAAATGTGTCTTGCAGGTATAAATTATTCCTGGGAATAACAGATGACACTGACTTTATTTTTTTGTTGCTTTGGAACTACCATGCAATAAAACTCACAGGGAAGACTGCCAATGAATTAATGAAAAGATTACTGAAGGTTAAAAAAATATTTGAATCCTTTTATTTTTATACCATTTCTAATATGGAAAAGGGCCTAAAATGCCCTTCACCTATTGGAAATGGTGCAAAAATACCCTTCATCCATCTATTAGGCCTGAAATGCCCTTTCAATTTACCTATTAGGGCAAAATATCCCTTCTATTTAACTAATCAACTTGACCCCACTTTATTAATGAGGTGTCTTTTTTTTATTGGTCAAATAATTATTAATTAAAATAATTAATTTGTTAAATAAAACCCCAATCCATCTAAGTCCTAATAACCCGACCCACTACTGCCCACCCTAATATGTTAGGCCTAATAACCCAACCCACCATTACCCGTTCCGATCCGTTGCTCAATTCATCTTGGGCATCCACTCTTCTCTCTCTTTTCTCTGCAATTTCTCAATTCATCTCGAGCACTAGAGACAAATTTAGAAACTCGAATCAGTGAATTAAGAATGATTATGATGATATGTAAGTATAGTTGTTTGTGTACGGTCTCAATGAAATATAATGTATTTGTATGTTGCGGTATGTATCGTTTCTGTACAACTTTTGTACATAGTCTTTTATCCACGTAATGTACACATTTGGGTGCATAAATATATATAGTATTATTTGGATTGGAAAATTTGTTTCTGGTGTATGTTCTCATGTTGTATGATGCTTATTTTATCTTCGATTACCAGAAATTTCATATAATGAACAGTAGATGAGGTGTATTCTCTTTTGTAATCATTGCCTTGTAAGAACTTGATGCTTCTAATTAACATTAAGCTTTTTTTTCCTGATATTGGTACTGAAGGAAAAATTTCTTTCAATAATCTGCTGAGAGGAATTATAGATACCCGACAATGAATTAATCAACGAATTGGGGCAGGTAGTGGTGGGTCGGGTTATTAGGCCTAACAAATTGGGGCGGGTAGTAGTGGGTCGGGTTATTAGAACTTAGATGGGTTGGGATTTTATTTAAAAAATTAATTATTTTAATTAATAATTAATAATTATTTGTCCAATAAAAAAAGACACCTTATTAATAAAGTGGGGTCAAGTTGATCCGTTAAATAGAAGGACAATTTTATGCCAATAGGTAGACTGAAAAGGCATTTCAGGCCAAATAGATGGATGGAGGGCATTTTTGCACCATTTCCAAAAGGTGAAGGGTATTTTGGGCCCTTTTCTATTTCTAATATCACTATTTATTTTAGAATATTAGTGTTGTTGGTGCGCCACCATATTCATTGGAGTTACATTATGTTTTGGATAGAGAGCTTATGTTTAAAGTTGATATTAACAAAGAGAACATCGACAAACATGATGAGGTTTACACTGTTCTTAAATTTAGTGATGATAAGAATCTCATCAAGAAATATCGTCCTCCTCAAAGTGAAGATACATTCACTATTTTTTATTTTAGTCACATATGAATTTTAGACAAATTGAAATTTCTTTATTAATGTTAAATTTTATCACATTAGAATATAATTCTTGTTGATATTATTATTTTTCTTTCATATTATCCAAAGTTCAACCATGAACGACTTGCATCTGGAGATGATGAATTAATGGCGATTCAACACACACTTATTATACACACACACATACACACACACACACACACATATATATATATATATATATTCTAAAACTCATAATATAAATGATTTTTACCAATTTTTAAAATGAATTTTTAGGATTCTATAGCAGAGAACGACGTGATCTTTGATGAGTGGTGATTTTACCACTCATTCACACTCATCATTCATGCATATTATCATGTTATAAAGGAATAAATGACATATTATTATGATTAAATGAACCAATATCCCTATTTTGTAGGCACATTGTTGATAAGATGGAAAGATACGGATTGGAGCTAAAAAAGATCAAAAGAAAGCAAAGAAGTACAGCTGGATACCTGGAGTAGACATAGCCTCAGTTACTGTGATCGAGGTTTGAGGATCGCGGTCTCAGTCAGTAAAGATTGTCAAGATATCGTGATCGTGTGGCATTTCCTACAGTTGCGTTAGGCGCAATTGCAGTAAAACTGGTGTGATCGCAGCCTAACAGAAAATTAACCCAGGGGTAAAGTCGTAAATGAACACAGTTGTTCTCAATTTTCCCTAAATAAGACTCAAACCCTATCATTCCCAATCATTCATTATACAATTCCTAATTTTTGGAACATTGTTCTAGCTTTTAGCCTCCATACTTAGAGAAGAAAATATTGAATTAATTTTGGGTGAAGAATTCATTGGAATGGTTTCCAAGTGGAGGATTAGATAAATCCCATTGGAGATTTGTGGATATTCAAAGTTTGAAGTAACATTCACTAAGTTCTCCATAGATCTAATCAATGGAGGTTATTGGGTATATCTTGTTTACTATTTCTATGAGTAGCTAGTTTTTCCTCTTAGGGTTATGCTAGAGTAGGGTGCAAATATGTGTGACATGTGATTTACTTGTGCACATACTAGTTTGTGATTTTAGGTTTTATTATTGCTCGACTAAATTGGTTGAAATTTATAGGTGAAAGCCTCAATTGCCTAAATAGGGTTTGTGGGTAAAAATCCCAAACTCTTGAAAACCTAAACCATCCATGAAAAAGGGGTTTAGGTGAACTTTATGGACCCATATCATCCTTGAAAGAGGGATGTGGAAACCAAGGCAATAATAGATAATTTATGAGCATGGTTGACTAATTTTCACTATCTTTGACATAAGGGTGATTGTGAAGTTGACTATACTTAGGTCACAATCCTAGAAATAGGGGTTTCTAATTGAGGTATTAGATAGTTTTGATTAAAGCACTCATTAGGTACTCGAAAGGGTCAATGAGTGATACCCTTGACATTTTGTTGACACAACATCCTCAAGGATTTCTAACCTAGTATAACACGTCACCAACATTTAGAATTTGCATGAAGTCATCACACACTCATGCATATGTCACCCCAAGGAAAGCATAATCCCAAGATCCGTGCCTAATTGGTTAGATCTAATTATTCATAGCCCCGAATTAATACTAGAAAATCTTAAAAATAAATATTAGTTGTCACATTTCACAAACCTCCCACTTTTATCTTTTTGTATTCTAGTTTTGAATTTAGCAAGTATCTATTGTTTTGAGCTAATTTGATCGCCACTCACATTGTTCCTCGTAGATTCGACCCCGACTACAAAGTTGAGTAAATAAATCAACGATGACCGTCTTGCACTTAAATTGACCTGTAAATTGAGCTAAATAAAAATGGCTCCGTTGCTGGGGAACAATTTGGCATATTAAGAGAGTTTGAAATTCTAGCTTACTTGCTTGAATTCGAACTTGTAAATATTTGTTTGTGATTTTCTTTTGTTTCTTGTGTTAGGTAGATTTTCATTTTTGTTTACTTTTCTCAATGGCATCTTCCTACAAATATAATTTTTGTAGTTGGAAGCCCTATATTGATGACCCATGTCCATATTATAAAGGACCCTACTTTGGGAGAGATTGTAGATATGCTCCTCAGAGAGAGATGGAAGCACCATATCGATCCTATTGGGAGTATATTTGTTCTTTATGTGGTGGTCGAGATAGACATTCGAGTGATTGTCCAAATTCCCTATCCTCTTATTATGCTAACCCAACTTCTAGTTTTTCTTATGAGTTTGATAGGTCTTATAATGAGAAGAAGAAAGGGCAACATATCGGGTACAATAATTTTGAAACAATGCTTCAAACTATTTTAGACTAGAAAACTACAACAGAGGGGGGAGGGGGAATGTGTAAGACATACATCAATCTAATGAGGCATTTGGAAGAGAGATTTTCAAGATGGAGAAAATGGGCAAGGAGACAAGACTTGCAAATACAATTGCCTTGCCCATTTTCCCAGGGGAGGCCGACCAAGAAGAGAAACCAAGCTATGATGATGAGCTTGGTAATGAAGAATGCTCGGTGATTTCCCAACCAATAGAGTCAAATAATGATAAAGATGCCAAAATAAAGGAAATGGTACTAGAATTAAAAGACATCTCTTGTGATGACTCTATTCCATTTTGGGGTAAGGGTGCTACTAAGGATGCAATTCCAAAATTAAGGTATAGACCACATTCAAACCACTTCTCAACATTATGCTTAGAGGATGTGATGAGAATCCATCTACCTAGGAAAATGGAGGATTACGGGGAAAAAAGGCACCATCCCTATATTTTGGAATTTGAATTAAAAATGAATTAAAAAGTCGGTAAGGGCATTATATGCCTATTTTCCTCAATTCTCCTCTCAAAGAAACCATAACCATCTCCCAAGAACATCAAATTCAATTACCTCCTCTTTGAGAAAACCAAGAATTTAAGTTTTCCAATCTAAGAACTTTCAAGAAAGCATCAAAGTTGTGTTTCTCTTTCAAGCTTAAGGGTTTAAAGTATTTGTGATGTTCATCCATAGGCCCTTTTCATCCATGGAGTCCAAGAATCCATTTTTATGTTTAAATAATGAATTGTACATGTTCATGATGAATTATCTCCCTAAAGCTCTTATGAATTTTGATTATATATTGTGTTTTAAAGTGTTTTTGACAGAATGAGCCTTTACATATTTGAACGATGAGATTTTCATGTTAAATCCCTAACTCATGGCTTTAATATTTTAACTATGTTTTTAATCACATGCTTTACTCATACCCATGTTTAAGTTCATGATTTTCATGTGTTTGATGAAATGCCTAAGTGTTGTGTTTTTGAACAATGATCCCTTATTATGGATTTTAAAGTTATATATGTCCTTACTGATAACATAATTTCAATATCTTTAGAATTGTTTTAGACAAACCATGAACATTGTCATATAATTAGTTATCATGTTCAGTTGTTTGATCAGTTAAGCTTAATTTAGTTTAATAATCAATGGCATTCAGTTGGGAGTAAGATTCAGCATCGAGCGAATCTAGGGATGGGGACATTCCTGCCAGTAAGGGTTTGACCCTTAGTAGCAAACCCTGAGTTACAAAACTATGTAGCGGACCTAGGTTGAGGTATTTTCCTGTCAGTTTACGATTGAAAAATATCTCATGAGTCTTCCTATCAGTTTAGGGTTAACAAGATATTTTCCTGCCAGTTTAGGGTTGACACAACCATTATTAGTACCCGTGGCATGGTACTGACACCCTTCCAGCTGGGGTTATAGGTTGGACCCCGATTAGCTCAGATTGGGCATGTCGGTTAGATGATACCTCCCACAGTCTCAGTTTAGTACTCAGTATAGAATTAAGTTCCAGTTTGCTTTACCAAAGCATACATATTATCATCTATTCAGCTACCAGATTTTAGTATTTTAGTTTTATAAATTATTTCAGACATATTGTATGGTTGGTGTTGTATTCATAGTGTTTCAGTTTTCATGCACTCATATTCAGTTCATATTCAGTTACCTCATGCCATTCAGCCAGTTATTATTTGATGCATATGAGCCCATGCATTTAAGCCTAACCTCATTCTTCGAGGACAAGTTTATATTTTATTCATTATCTCTTTATTATAGTTAGTTAGAGTTAGTTGGGGGCTTGTCCCATCAAATCCACATCAGGCAGTTAGAGGTTTTTCAGACATTCAGATAGTTAATTTATCAGACTTATCAGTTAGATTTCAGTATTTTTTATAGATGTTTAAATCTTGCGAACTCAGTTGTATTTTCAGTATTTGAAACCTTATGGCATTATTTGTTCTTTTTGCATATGTTTTCATCTATTAGTTTAATCAGTGCTCACAGCAGGTACCAGCTTATGGGTTAGCTTATGGTCATAAGTAGCACCATTATCACAATTAGGGGGTAGCCTCGGGTCATGATATAAATGCATGAATGATGATAGGCGAAATTACGCGCCTATATCAATATATTTTGCCCATATTTTAGCCTAGTTTCGAGAACTAATTATCTATTTCGTACACTTTTAGTCCTTTTTCCTGTAAATGAGCTAACAAATGTGATTAGGAAAGTTTCAGGTATAAATGATGCAAAATACAGCAATTTATGGCTTACTTGACGCAAAAGAAAGCTCACAAACGAGATGGAAAGGAGCTGGACGCATAAAGGACTAAATCTGCTGCATGGAAAATCTGTCCCGGGCTAAAACAGCATTTCTGAAGACTTTGGGACTTACAGACACAAAGCTGGATTTTTGCCATAATACATTAACCTAGTGCAATTAGGTTATGTGTTTCATCATTCTATTTGGATTATAATTTTGTAACCTTACCCTAGTACAATTGGGTCAAGGATTTCATTAGTATATTAGGATTTGGTTATTTATTAGTTTAGTAGGAGTAGGATAGGAGTATTATAAATACCCTATCATGTTAGAGATTTTAAAAGAAGAAGAAAAGGGAGGGAGACATTCTGACAATTCATTCATCTCCTTACAATTAAGACATCTTCCTACAACCCATTCTCAATTCTTCATTCTTCTACTCTTAAATTCCACAACAAGAGAATCGTTACTTGCTACGGAATCACTAAAACCACACGCCAAACACCTACTATTCACGCCATCCACCATGCAAAACGTGATATCCTTCGCATTCATGGGTAACTAAATCTCTTAGTTGGGGTTATGGAAGCCGAATGAGTTACTATCTATAGCTATGAGTTTGTGAGTTCAAGACAAGTATATTGCTTATATCATTATTCTCTTCATCTTAAATCTACATTCTTTGCGGTTCAAACACAAGAACACGCCATTCTAACATCTAACCTGTTCGAGAGAAAGGTTATTTGTCTAGAAAAGAAGACGCATAGACCAACGCCAGTCTAACATCTGACTTGTTCGAGAGAAAAGTTATTTGTCTGGAAAAGAGATAATGTCAAGGTAGTAGGACACCCTTTCCTATTAAAAAGCTAGTGCCGTACCTGGACTAACTTCTTGGAGAATTCGTACCGTTAGTCACGCTTTAAGCTCGAGAGAGTTAAAGTGAAATAGTCCTTGTTTAGGTCGAGAGACGCTTGGATTTACCATCGACTACAATTCTCTATAAGCAATTACATGTCAAGACTCTACACACTCATAGCCAATAGAGACGTATACCTCAGAAGGTGGACATAACCCCAACGCCTCAATTCTCATTGTTTACAACACACGTGACAATCTCTCTTTATTTTGCTATTTTCAGTTCTTACATTCTTGTTTTGGTTACATACTACAATCCCCCCTCTCCTACGAGACTTGCACTAAAAGTCTAGTAATTTTTCTTGCTTGTTGGCCAAGCTATTCTCTGTGGGATCGATACCCAACCCAGGTTGGGTTCTATATTTGCTAACGACCGCTTTACACTCCCACGAGAGCTGTAGATTGAGCGTTATCAATGAACTTTGCATATTTGGATGGAACAAGGAGTGCAGGGGACCTAAATGTTGGTCTTAGTTACCGCGATCGCAGCCTATGTCACTACGATTATAGAGGCTGCATATTTGCAATTGCAGAACTAGGACTGTGTGCATGGTCAAATTAGCTTAAATAACCATCCGACTGCCATTCTCCCCACTCACCCTTTTTTAAATTTTCTCAAATTCACTCCAAGTTTTGGCTTTGTGCTGATTATCCAAGTGTTTATTTCAATCCATTTGCATTATCTAACTTGGTATGTTATCTTAATTCCTTTATTTTCAATGTAAGTTTATGCTTAGAACTTATTGTTTAGGGAAAGGCCTAAAAAATCATTTTAAACATGAGATCAATGGTTGTTTATGAGTATTGTGGTGGTTAGCTATTGTAGATGGTGTACACACCAATGGGGAAGTTTTGAGTACCCAGAATTAGGCCTAAAATTGTTGAAAATAGTGTGTATACCATATGTTTGATTTAATGCCCCAATGAGTTCCATGTTAATTCCTTCAAGTTTGGGGTTATAGTCACGCATTCTAGGCTTAAGTTCTTTCACCTTGATGTTTATGTACCCAGTTGGAACACAAATTTGGGGTTAAAATCTAGTGTTTTGAGTGATGTGAAGAACTTCCGACCATGCTCTCAGGTACTGTGACCGCGATCACAGTCTAGGTTCCATGATCACCATATCTGAGAGTAGTTGTCTGCTGAAACCAGAATTTTTGTAGTTCTACTCTTTTACCCCCAAAACCATCTATAACACTACCATATGAGTTTATCTGATTAATATAGAATAATTTTGGTGTGACTATGCTAATGATGGTTTGGATTGTATGGCTTATAGGTACTAGGTTGCAAAGATCGGAGACTTTGACAATACCAAATTTATGTCTGCTAAATGCAAAAACCTCTACTATCTTTACCGCCTAGGACGAAATTACTCTCAAAAAGGGGTTCCTAGATAAAGTGGAGCACAAACTCTCAGGATTCCATGCCAGACTCACTGCTACCAGGTGGATTTGCTTTGCCCCGGAACCCTACTATGCCAACGAGCATTGGGTATGTGAGTTCTATGCGAACCTTAGCATAGTCTCTCTTACAAACCCAGTGATGAGAATTCGGGGAGAGAAATTACATTTCACAGTAGAGCGGATCAACTAGGTATATGGGCTCCCAGATGTAGATATGACCCAATTTTAGGCAAAAGAATACGAGCAAGGGACTTGGATGCCGAACATATTATTTCCTCACAAGGAAGTTCCTTGGGCTACCAACATAAGCATTTCTGTAAATAATTTTGCAGTAGAGGCTAGAATTTGGCTAGCAATCATTTGCAGCAGAGTGTCTCCCTACACAAACATAATAATAGTCACAGATTTGCATGCACGGATGGTGGGTTGCATCTTATCTGGAAATGATCTGAATGTAGGTGAGATTGTGCTTTCAGAGTGGAGGCACTTCAAGAGCCAAGGGGGTATATCTTTTTTCTTTCCTTCCCTTATTACCAAGTTATGTAGGAGGGTAGAAGTAGAGGAATATGCTGTAGATACCTAGGTGAATCCAGGTCCCCACATCTTTCCACTAAAGATTCGAGGTGAAGGTTCTCCCAACCAGAGTAAAAAGAGAAAAATTGACTTAGGCAAGTCGACAGTCGAAGAGTCAGAGTCATGAAGACTATCCACTACGGTACCCATGAAGGACACTGGTGTGTACATCAGGGACCTTGTTTAAGGTTTTCCTCAGGGGACAAGAGAGCCATCCACTAGGCGTCACTCATATGTGTCACTCACAGATTATGAGAAGTACAAGAAGTAATATAAGACACTATGGCTAGGATAGAAAGAGCATACTCAGTATTGGCAGAGCCTCACAGGGATCTCAAGGAGTCACATGACAAGATAAAGAAGAGGGAGAAGAAGAGGGACATATTAGTTACCAAAATATGGAAGAGTGTTAAAGGCATGTGGAATATCTTGAAACCCCATGATAAATGGCCTTCTCCCTCGATTGAGATTGATGATGACTGCTAATTGGTCTACTGTTGAGGATGGTGGAGATAATGTGGAGTCTGTCAAAGAGAACATTCCTGAGGCTAATTTAGGGAACACCCTTTTCTCTTGCCTTATTATTTATGTAGTGGGGACACTGCTAGCTTTTCAGTTGGGGATGCCTCTGTATTATTCAGATATATTTTTGGTTATGTATGGTATTGTTTGATGATATTTTGGATGGTTTTTTATTTTGTTTTTAGGATGCTACATTTTTCTACTCTGATGGGCCCCATATTTTCTTGGATTATCATTTTATTTTGTTTTTAGATTTTTTTGTTACTTTAGTGTTAGTTGATTATGGTGATACAAAACGAGCTTTGCCCTATGACAGATTGAGTGATGACATTCTCAAGGGTAAAGTATCATGTTTGGGTGTTGAGTTATAGATGCAAGGGAATTATGAGTACCCTTGGCATCAAGGTCATAAATGCAAGGGAAGTCCGTGTACTTGTGGAATTATAAATTTGGGATTGCACTCATGCCATTGGTGAAGTCTGAGTATCCATATGGTTGGTTTGCTCATATTGAGCCAAAATGTGAGACTAAGGTTTCAATTGTTGACATAAGTTAGCAAATTATGAATGGTGCAAGTGTAAAATAAAACAACCCCTTCTGTCAAAACTTTTTCAAAAATCGAGGGCATAGATGTGAGCAATAATGTAACAAAAGTTTTTCTCTTATTGTGACTCCTCAAATTTTCTACTTTCAAATATTAATAGATACTTTCATTTTTATGTATAAAGGGAGGGGCAATTGAGCCTCCTTGGAAAATTTGTTTGCCGTGTATGGTGAGTTAGTTGTCTACATCTCATGTATGCTTGTGTCATCTAGAACTTGCCCCATTAGTCTTTTAAGGATAGTTTTGATTGTATTTAGTTGGAGAAATGATCTTAGGCTATCTTTGTGATTTGGGAACCCAAATTAGCCTAAACAGGCCTACCCATGCATAAACTTTATCTCTAGTTACCCACTTTGAGCCTTTGGACCTTTCTTTAGCAAACACATTACAAGCCGCGAGTCATTCAATTTTTATCCCTCTTTTGAACCATACCCTCCTTGAACTTGAAAATGCAACTTGAGGGTAAAAGCCTAAGTTGGGGTGCTAAATATTGAAGAAGTAACTTTGCGCCACAAAGTTGTAAGTGAGTTTCTATGAGCTTATGATTTGAAAGAAAATTGGTGAGAAAAAGAAAGGATCCAACAAAGCAAAAAATTGCATGAAATTTTCAAGAAAAAGAAATGGAATAAAATGGGTGAAACAAAGAAGAAAATAGTAGGCATGTGAAAAAAGAGAAAACAAGAGAAATGGCCCATAGTCAAAAGTTGATTAAGTAGTGTCATGTAGATGTTCAAGGAGGGTGTAAACCATCTTGTTCCTAAATGATATCCTACCCTAACCAAAACCTATGTTACAAGCTCAAAAAGTTCTCTGAGATCTCTAAAAATTTTACTTTCTTTGTAACGACGATTGAAAATAGGGGTAAGCTTATGGTATGACATTTGTTAACAGAGAGAGTTCTTGTAAGGGAGAGAGTTTCACACTTAAATTACTTATTATAAATTTGGTGACTTGGTGTGTGGAATTTTCTTTCTTGTGAGGTGGAATGTGAACAAGTTAAGGTTGGCGATTTTGTCATCTTCCAAGAAATGAGGCAAAAAGGAGTATGGCTTGGTGTTGGTCAAAAGTGAGTCACTTATAGAGTATTGGTTGTTGTTTCTTGGTTTCTCTTTGAAGTCTTGTGCATCCTTAGATATTGCTTTTTATGATGAGGGGTGTAGTGAGAATAGCTTGGCCCATATGTAAAGAGATACTTATGGTAGTGACTAAGCTAGAAGTCATTGTGATCTTTGAGGAATCTAATTTGGGCAAAAATGTGCATTGTCTCATGGTTAGAGGTAGTGTTACTTGAGGACAAGCAAGGCTTTAAGTTGGGGGTGTTGACAGTTGGTGATTTTACCACTCATTCGCATTCATCATTCGTGCACATTACCATGTTATAAAGGAAAAAATGAGACATTATTGTGACTAAATGCACTAATATTCGTATTTTTTAGGAACATTATTGATGAGATGGAAAGATGTGGATTGGATCTAAAAAGATCAAAAGAAAGCAAAGAAGTGCAATAGGAGACCTGGACCAGACATAGCCTCAGCTACCATGATCACGGTCAGTCAAGATGGTCAAGATATCATGATCGTGTGGCATTTCCTGCGGCCACATTAGGTGCAATTGCGGACAAACTAGTGCGATCGCATCCTAGCAGAAACTTAGACCAATGGCAAAGTCATAAATGTACACAATTGTTCTCAAATTTTTCCTAACGCTATCATTCCCAATCATTCATTCTGCAATTTCCAAATTTTGGAACATTGTTCTAGCTTTTAGCTTCCATACTTGGACCAAAAAATATTGTATTAATTTTGGGTGAAGAATACATTTGAGTGGTTTCAAAGTGGAGGATTAGCTAAATCCCATTGGAGATTTATGGATATTCAAAGTTTGAAGTAACATACACTTAGTCTTCCATAGATCTAATCAATGGAGGTTATTGGGTATATCTTGTTTACTATTTCTATGAGTAGCTAGTTTTTCCTCTTAGGTTTATGCTAGAGTAGGGTGAAAATATGTGTGAGATGTGATTTACTTGTGCATTTACTAGTTTGAGATGTTAGGTTTTATTATTGCTTGACTAAATTTGTTGGGATTTATAGGTGAAAGCTTCAATTGCCCAAATAGGATTTGTGGGTGAAAATCCCAAGCTTTTAAAACCTAAACCATCCTTGAAAAATCTGTTTAGGTGAACTTTAGGAACCCACATCATCCTTGAAAGAGGGATGTGGGAACCAAGAAAATAATAGATAATTTATGAGCATGGTTGACTAGTTTTCACTATCTTTGACATAAGGGTGATTGTGAAGTTAACTATACTTAGGGCACCATCCTAGAAATAGGGGTGTCTAAATGCGGTATGAGATGGTTTTGAATAAAGCACTCATTAGGTACTGGAAAGGGTCAATGAGTGACACCCTTGAGGTTTTGTTGACAAACTAGGCTCAAGGATTTCTAACCTAGCCTACCACATCACCAACATTTAGAATTTGCATCAAGTCATCACACTCTCATGCATATGTCACCCCCAATAAAGCATAATCCCAAGATCCGTGCCTAATTTTTTAGACTCTAATTATTAGTAGCCCCAAATTAATACTAGAAAATCCCACAAAGAAATATTAGTTGTGACATTTCACAAACCCCCCACTTTTATCTTTTGGTATTCTAGTTTTGATTTTACCAAGTATCTATTGTTTCGAGCTAATTTGATCGCCACTCACATTATTCCTTATGGATTCAACCTTGACTCCAAAGTTGGGTAAGTATATTGATGACGACTGCGTTGCACTTAAATTGACATGTAAGTTGAGTGTTATCAATCTTTATTTCAAATATCCAAGCAAGGAGAAGTATATTTGAAAGGGAATTATCTATCGAAAAATTTGATGATGATTCCAATGCACAACTTTTAAGTCGTAAGATCAAAAGAGTCAAAAAAAGGAGAAAATCACATGAGTCTCAGCTCATTTAGGAGACTTGAATAAGATACATTCAGTGGGATATCATATTTTCTATTTTAATTTCAACATTTGATTTTTATTATGGACAAAATGTTCTGATGGTGCTAATTACAAATTATTCAACAACAATAACAACAACAAACCCAGTGTATTCTCACAAAGTGGGGTTTGGGGAGGGTAAGATGTATGCAGACCATACCGCTACCTCGAAGAAGTAGAGATGGTGTTTTCGATAGAACCTCAACTCAAGATAAAGCATTGTAAACAAGGAGTTGAATGAAAAAACAGAAGGGATAAGAAATAATAAAATAGAAATCATAGAAATATGAAAATACAAGAAATAAGGTCAACACTATAAGAGAAAATAGGAACTAAGAAATAAGAACTAGGACCCCTACCTAATAGCAACATATACTCACATACAAAAGATACCTATGTACACAGTTCTAGGATTACTAACCTAGCTACACACGAACTCTTCAGGCTGTCTGCTACAACCCACATACTCACACTAACCTTTTACCCTTATCCGCGACCTCCACACCTTCCTATTTAGGGTCATGTCCTCAGAAAGCTGAAGCTGCTTGTAACACCCCAATTTTCTGAATCAGAATACTACACGGTTCTTATGACCCCAAAGGACCACAAGCTAACCCATGACTGATATCTATACCTGTACACTGTATAATATAACATAAAAATCTTGAAACATGTACTGAATGGCCATAAGGTTCAAATCTAAATAAATATCTGATAAGACAATGTCTGAAAATGGTATAAAAATACAAAAATAAATCTAAAATAACTGTCTAACATGCTATAGTTTGGAAAGCCTCTAAATTGTCTGAATAAGGAGTTGATGGGACATGTCCCCAACTAACTCTATCTAGCAACTGAATTAAAACAGTAAATGAAGCAATAATCATATCGTCCTCGAATAAGAAGAACTCACTGCAAACTCTGAACACTGGAATGCTACTGCTGATCTGGAGGTCGTGCCTCTGAACCTATGGTGTAACATAAGATAAAGATTCATAGCGCAAATATGTCAGTACATCTGAATGTACTGAGTATATGAGTGAGGTAGGATAAATGCAAAGGGTTATAGGCATGAACAATACTGACTGATATGAGCGTGAGAACATATACATGCATACATAACTATAATTAAACTCGTGGAGATATTGACTATTGAGTTTGAATACTGAAAACATAAGTGTACTGATACCGAGATACTGAATAGATGAATGACTATTTCTGACAGTTGAAATTATGAAGAACTGGTCTTATTGACTATGTCTAACAGTCATGAAACTGAATACTGAGTATGCAAATCACTAATAAGTAAGGAACTAATACTATATTACTAAATACTCAGGGACTAGTTCTATGTTACTGATACATGAATAACTATATATGACAGTTTTGATTATGAAGAACTAGTTTGGTTGACTATGTCTGACAGTCCTAAAGCTGAATACTGGTATCATAAATTTTGATAACTGATGTGACTGGTAACATGAGTTCTGAGAATTGATATAACTAATAGCATAAGTGAATGTATCTGACAGTCCATAAATCTGAAGGAACGATCTGAGTTTTGTTCTATTTCTGAGTTGACTGTATCTGACAGTCCTAAAATCTAAAGAACTATCTGAGTTCTTTTACTGAGACTGGGACTGAAACTGAGACTGTGGGAAGTAGTTGTCTAACCTACATCCCCCAATAATGCATATTGCTAAGTTGGGGTCCAGTATCTACCCCAACTGGAGGGGTATCAATACCGCGCCACTGGTAAGGACAACTGTGAGTAACCCTTATTTGGCAGGTAATAAAATAAGAATGGTGGGAACCCTAAACTGAAAAGTTAAGCTACCTCATCAACCCTAATCTGACAGGTTAAGATGTCTTAACCTACGCTGGCTACGTAGTTCTGGAACACAAGGATCACTGCTAAGAATCACACCCTGAACTGACAGGTGAGTTCCCATCCTTGGGTTCACTCGGTGCTAACTTCTACTCCCATTTGAAGGAAACTGAACTGAATAACTAAGTTGAACTGAAAAACTGAACTAAACTTATTAGCTGAATTGATACTGATTAACTGGACTGATACTAGTGGTATTGTTTAGCGGAGCTAAACTAAGTTTACTGGATTCCGATGACTGACGGAATGTACTGAGTTATGAAGATTGGTTGATAGTATCGAAGTTACTGAGATTAACTCTGAATACTGAGGTTTCTGAGGTTACTGAGCACTGAGATTGCTAAGATTGCTTAGATTACTGGACTACTGAGTTTTTTTGAGTCACATGACTGACTAAATTCTATAGATCATGGCTTAACTGAGAGTATCTTGATAACACGACATGGCTCTAGGCACACAACTACATTTTTTGGGTACAAGTACCCCCAGGACTCAATGGAAGGAAACTGATACAACTTGACTTTCTTGAATACATGACTATTAATAACAATCCATAATACAAGAGTGAGGGATTTCATGAAGTACATGGTCATCATAATATCTAACATGAATAGGAATGCTTATAATCAAGTCATGAATCTCATATTCTAATATCATGGGAATTTTGACAACATATACTGTTCATAAAGATAGCATGAAAACCATTTAAGCATAAGGGAATGACAAACATGTAACATTTAGTTCACATTGTAGTAATTTGGGGATAACTAATATGATACTTTAAAATCATGATCTTGTTCATAGCATGGAAGACATAAAGACATACTATGAATCCATTCCCCAATAATCATGTACATTCCATTAACACATATATTGCACAACAATGACAAGTGAGCTCTTTGAACATAATAGACTAGCATGAATTTATCATATAGTTCACCCCTAAGTTATAATACATGATTTCTATCATTCTAAGCATTTTATCAAACACCTTACATGCACAATCTTAAGCATAGGTGTACTTAACAAATTTAGAAATCTTGAACCACCCAAATTCATGGGTTTCCAACTAACATGCTCATACACTTCACGAAAACACATTTAGATACCATCTTGAAACACAATTAACAACCATCAACATGAACATAATAACACAACAACATAAAGATCATAATTTATTATTTAAAACATGGTTCTTGGGCTTCACGGATGAAAGGGATCCGTGGATAAACACTACACATACCTTATTTCTTAATTACATGAAGATTGATGGAGAGAATTGCTTGAACTTGGATCTTCTATGAAAACTCTAGCTTGTGTTCTTGCTCGGGTGTCGAATTTGGGAGAAATTGGTATCGTTGGAAAGCGAATTCAAAGAGATTTCATTTGGTATGTCGTAGGCCCTCTAATTCAATATATACAAGGAGTTTTGACCGATTGAATCTTACACAAGTTTTGACGCTCACTAAAACTTGAACGATAGGAAAGCTTTCAACTTGTACTTGAGTTAGGGAATCTCTATGATCTAAATTAATGCTCAAATAGATTCCTACACTACATAATTGATTAACACACTAAGTTTATATAGGATTCGAGGATTTTGAAACGTCTATGCATAGGAATGACAGGTTTTCATTCTAATCCAAATTGTGGGGTATTACACTGCTCTATGCAATGTCTAATCACCTCCCTCTAGTATTTCTTCGGCCTACCACTACTCCCCTTGAATCCATCCAAAGATAGCCTCTCATACCTATAAACTAGGGCATCTGCGCCCCTCCTCATCACATGCCTAAACCATCTCAGACTTTCTTCCCACATCTTGTCCTCCACCGAAGCCACTCCCACCTTCTCTTGGATAATCACATTCCTAACTCTGCCCCCTATGGTAAGACCGTACATCCAACGCAATATTCTTATTTCTTCCACCTTCAATTTTTAGATGTGGGAGTGCTTGACAGGACAACACTCTGCTCTATACAACATGGCTAGACGGACTGCCACTCTATAGAATTTTCTTTTAAACATAAGGGGCACCTACTTATGACACAACACTCCTGAGGCGATCCTCCACTTCATCCAACCTGCTCCAATACGTTTAGAGATATCTTCATCAATCTCACCATTCCCCTTAATCACAGACCCAAGATACTTCAAACTATCCGTCTTACAAATATCTTGGGAGTCCAACTTTACCACTACCTTTTTATCTAGCCTCAAGTCACTAAATTTGTATTCCAAATACTTCGTCTTGGACCTACTCAACCTGAACCCCTTAGACTCAAGGGTTTTCCTCCAAACCTCCAATTTGTCATTTACAACCCCCACTCCCTCCCCCCCTCCCGTATCTCATCAATCAGTACTACATCATCCGAAAATAACATACACCACAACACCTCACCTTGAATACTCCACGTCAATACATCCATTACCCATGCAAAAAGGAACAAACTAAAGTCGATCCCTGATGCAACCCTGTCTCAACCAAAAAATGCTCTGAGTCCCCTCCCGTCGTCCTCACCTGGGTCTTCCCTCTATCGTACATATCTTTAATAGCTCTGATGTATTCCATCGGTACCCCTCTCACCACCAAGTATCTCCAAAGAACCTCCTTCAAAAATTTATCATACGCCTTTTCCAGGTTAATGAACACCATGTGTAAGGCCCTATTTGTTTCTCTATACTGCTCCACCAATCTTCTCATCAGGTGAATTTCCTCTGTCGTCGATTGACCAGGCATAAATCTAAATTGATTCTCCAAAATGAACATGACCCTCCTCAATCTCTGCCCAACCACTCTCTCCCAAATCCTTATAGTGTGACTCAACATCTTAATACCCCTATAGTTGTTGCAACTCATAATGTCACCCTTGTTTTTATGTGACGAAATAATTGTACTCCATCTCCACACCCGAGGCATTCTCACAGTCTTAAAAATGTCATTATACAAATCAGTCAACCACCTTAAACCTGCCTCACCCGTATACTTCCAAAAATCTATCAGGATCTCGTCAGGCCCCATCGCCCTACCCCTCTGAATCCTACAAATCACCTCTCTGTCACTACCTAATTTCTCAAGTCATGATGGTGCCTACCCTATCCCACCAATAGGAAAGCTAAGCCATAGCCCAGAATTATAGGTAACAGTCCAATGGGTAGAAACCAAAAAGACCATGTATAATAATAATAGTAGTAATAATAAGCAAAAAATAGAAAAGAATATAAAGTATCAGAACGAGAGAAGGTAAATGACCAAAATGAATAAACGAAGCCCTCCATGACCTTCTAAGGTCGATACTAGAGACACTACTAAAAGATGCCCAGAGTACTAGACAGAATCCAAAATATACACAATCTATGCAAGCAGTCCTGAGTACAAAAGACTAAACTGGAATAAATAGAGGAGGATCAGCATTAGACGACAACTAGCTTACCCTGCTCTGGATCAGTACTGGAAAACAAGAATCACGTCAATGCTGGTTGATAGTACCAAGATCTACATTAGGGTAAAGATGCAGAAGTGTAGTATGTGTACCAAAGCAATGGGTACTCAGTAGGCATCATCAGCTGACTTAGCTCAATATAGGAAAAGTATACTAAACTACGAGGGTTTAGTCTAACCCAACAGTAAATAGGGATAGAAACGTAAACAACTACCGAGCTACTCAAATGTGATATAGGAATAATTAAAAGTAGTGCAGAAAGATAAATAATGCAGTAATAAAAGGCAAACCAAACATAACCTAACTGGGGCCCTACAAGCCCGCCAGGCACACTGAAGAAGACAATTAACCCAATCATGCCCCAATAAATCGGTGGGACACACGAGAAGTATTTATAGAAAATAAACATAAAATAATCTATAACCAATCCAATCCCAAGAAACCATACTAGTCATCCAAATATGATCCAGACATGAATCGACCTTAATGGGTAGTAACGAGAAGACCAACATCGGGCTTGAACCGGTAGTGATGGATAATAACAAGAGACCATATGCTGGATTAAAATTGAAAATAGTGGGTAATAAAGAGAGACAACATATATGATATACAATAGAAATCATAATCAGATGCTGGACTCGAACCGAAACTCAGAGAAACTACAACTCCCAGAACAATAATAATCACTACTAGAACTACCAACTCATCATAACCAGATGCCAGACTCGATTCAAAACACATAGTAACCATACCCAATTGTGAAATTAAAACCCAAACTATACCATAACCAATGCCAAAGTGGTACCAAAATTCACAATCGATGATAGAAATAAAGTATATGTTGACCCTAAACCGTAATTAAAATATATTTAAATAACCATTGGTGTATCTTAATTAAAAAGGATGAATTCAAGGCTTTGCAACTTAATTCCATGTCCTAAAATGATAGATGATATATCATACTAAAACATAAGGGAGCAAAATTAACTAGAATGAGGTCCTAATTGGTTAAATAAGGTATGATATATATACCAAATAATACTCCAAATTACAAGTGCCTGTCCAAAATTAGCATAATAGTACATAATTATTGTAAATAAACTCAATCTAAAGATAGGGTAAGCCTAGCCTACCTGGAAGCCAAAGCTAAATACCACTTTGAGAGGTCTCTGGATACTTTACTATTAGCAGCCAAGCTTAAATAAATTGATGTAGATAATTAATTTTCTTTTCAATAATAATGATCCACATCATTTGAAACACTTGAAAATTCTCATTCAATGTACTTAAGGGATATATGTAGCAAATATGTAGTAATTGTGTAGTGAAAAGAAAGGAAAAATTTGGAGAACAATATATATATATATATTGAAAAGGACAGAGATCAATTTCACCTAATTAATCCTTAACATAAGAAATTAATGTCACCTATTTAACGTCACAATTACTTATCAATTAGTCCCCACCCTACCTTTGCCAAGGTCCCACGTGGCTATGTGGTGGCACCTCACTACTAATCCATTTCATTCCATTACATATCTACTTGGGTATTTCATAGGTTCATGTAAAATAAATATCACATTTTGAATAAACCATAATTGATAGGAAATTATTTCTAATAAAACCTCTATTATATAATTATAATATTTTAACATATCCAGATTTACTAGCTCTACTTAAAATGTTAATTGATTATAAAAGCTATTATAAAGCAATATAAATATATCATAACTAAAGAATTCTACACATATAAAACATTTGGAAGGGTAATAAATTATATTACTACCAAATTGCTAATTTAGATTAAATATCTCACAATATATTTGGTATCACTAAAATCCTCAAACGAACAACCTAAAAGTGGAACTATCAGTCCCATCAAGTCATAAATAACTTGGAATAGTTATTAAAAAGCTCTAGACACCAAAAAAGTATGAAAACAAGGAAAATAACTGTGAGGGTCATTACAACATCCACTACTAAAAGGACTTTCATCCTCTAAAGTAACGGATAAGGAAATCCCTGAAAGCTCGAATTGGTAGGAATACTAGGCCCCATATTACGTTCGATCTCCCAAGTAGCCTTCTCAACTAGACGGTGATGCCACTAAACCTTAACTACTGAAACTTCCTTGGAGCGCAATCGTCTGACATCCCTAGCCAAAATGGACACTAGTACCTCATTAAGTGAACTACCTCCAATATATAAACGCGGGCTAACCTGTTTATACTATACAAGACTCGAACATGAATAAAATGTGTAGACTTAGTCAATTGATCCACAATTACCCAAATTCTTATAAAACCATGAGAAGTACGAGGCAATCCATCTATGAAATCTGTAGTAACTCGCTCCCACTCTTTCTCCCACTTCAACTCGGGAATGGCTAGTTCCTAAAGCAATCCACCAGGTCTCTGGTGCTTGGCCTTTACCTCCTGACAATAAAGGCACTAAGCCACGAAACTTGCACTAAGCCTCGCAAATAATCAAACTTAATCAAATTTCTAACCCTTCTCAACACTTTCCCTCAAATGCTATGAAGTCTTCTATCCCCAAAAAGATAGCCTCGAATCTGCTTCAATAAGGTAGATCTAGACTCAACACTAGCAATGATCCTCCAAAGGTCAGAAATATCCAAATGAACAATCAAGTTAGATAAGGACTGGATGTCCAAAGCCAACGAATGCTGAGAAACTAAAATGAAGACTAAGCTATCGATACTCACTAACTTCTGTCTTAATACACCCGCTACCATATTCACCTTGCTTGGATGGTAGAGAATGGAGATATCATAGTCCTTCAGCAACTAAATCCATCTATGCTTGTACAAATTAAGCTCCTTATGGGTCATAATATACTGAAGACTACAGGGATGAGTAAAGAACTCACAACAAATCCCATACAAATAATGTCTCTAAATCATAAGAGCAACTACTATCGCTTCCAACTCTAAGTCATGAGTAGGTTAGTTGCGTTCATGCACCTTCAGATGCCTCAATTTATATGTAATAATACATCATCGCTGCATTAGAACATATCCCATACCAATACTAGATGTATCACAGTAGATAGTAAAAACTTCACACTCAAGAAAAAGAGTCAGAATAGGAGAAAAAATAAGCAAATCCTTGAGCTTCAGAAAGCTCTCCTCATAACTCGTAGACCACTGAAATAGAACCTTTTTCCTGGTCGATCTATTTACAAGGGCTGTAATAGAAAAAACCCCCTCAACAAACCATATAAAGTAACATACCAACCAAACAAAACTATGAACCTTAGTAGGTGATATAGTCTTGGATCAACTATGAATAGCTTCAATCTTTGATTGGTCCACCATAATACCTTCCTTAGACACTACATGCCCCAAGACAGCTACAAACTCAAATCAGAACACATACTTTGAGAACTTGGCATAAGTTCAATGATCTCTTAAAGTGTGGAGTAGAATCCTTATTACTTGTTATATTTCCTACTCCTCTAATATACTAGAATGTCATCAACAAATACTATCACAAAGGATTCCAAATATGGCTTGAATATGCGGTTCATCAATTCCATAAAAGATGTTGGGCCATTGGTCAACCCAAAAGACATCACTAGGAACTCATAATGACTATAACCAATCCTGAAGGTTGTCTTAGGGATGTTCGCAGCCCTAACCCTTAACTGATGGTAACCATACCTCAAATGTATCTTATAAAACATTGCTTCACCCTAAAGCTTGCTGAATAAATCATCAATACGAGGCATAGGATACTTATTCTTCACAGTCACCTTATTAATCTGCCTGTAGTCAATACACATACTCATAGAACCATATTTATTTTTCATAAAAAAAAATAGAGCACCCCATGGTGATACACTCAGTTTGATAAAACCCTTACCCAGAAGATCTTAAAGATGACAATTTATCTCCTTTAGCTTAGCAGGAGCCATATGATAGTAATTGTGTAGTGAAAAGAAAGGAAAACTATGGAGAACCATCATATTAATAGTTATATACATATGACCAACAAATAACACTTGACCAACAAGGAAAGAGATCAATTTCACCTAATTAATCCTTAATATATGCAATTGATGACTAAAATTTAATGTAACAATTATCTATCTATCAGTCACCACACTACCTTTGCCAAGGCCCAACGTGGCTATGTGGTGGCACCTCACTACTAATCCATTTCATTTTGTTACGTATCTACTCGGGTATTGCATAGGTTCATGATATTATAAATGTCATATTTTTAATATATCATAATTAATAGAAAATTATTTCTAATAAAACCTCTATAACATTTTAACCTATCTAGATTTACTATCCCAACTTAAAACATTAATGAATTATAAAATCAATTATAAAGAAATATAAATATATCATAACTAAAGAATTCTATACACATGAAAAATAGTTAGAAGGGTAATAAATTATATTTATACCAATGCTAATTTAGATTAAATATCCCACTATATATTTGGTATTGCTAAAATTTTCAAACGAACCACCCAAGAAATTGAATTGTCGACCCCAACAAGTCAAAAATTACATGAAACAGTTATACAAAAGTACTAGACACCAAAAATGTATTAAAACAAGAAAAATATCTGTGAGGGTCATTACAGCTTTTGACGGTATGTTATTTTTTGACGGTATGTTATTAAGTTTATAAGCTTAAAAATAATTCAAATTAGTCAGCTTAGTTAGCACTCAAAAATCCAATGTGTTTTTGGCATTATTTTAAAATTACATCAAAGCCTTCGACAAAATTGGGAGATATACACATTAATGGTTAAGAAAAGTAATTAAAGCCTCTCTATGAACACAACTTTGTACCATTTGACAACACTTATATACCCACCTTGCTAACTTTTCTATACTATTAAGACTGTCAACCAATTTAAATAGTTTCAATACCATTAATACACAAGCAACACTTCAATCAGAAATCTTTCAAATTTAGTTATAAAGTAGTTTTCCATTCTCAAAAAGTTTTAAAGTAGTTTTAATAGAATAAAAATAATTAGTTAACACAAAATAGTCTAGCAACTAACAATTGATGTGAACTCACCCAATCAAAGGCGCTGGTTTTATTTCTAGCATGCCAACCGCTCCCTTGAATTCTTGCTATTGTCCGAAAGAATATCATACCCCTGAATAAAGACACTAAAAATCATTGAGTAATGGTATTGAATATTAATTTTAAAATATGAAAAAAGAATAAAGTTCCAAAAAATCAAAAAAAATCATTAGATCAAGGAAAATAGGGCACACATTTTGGAATTAAGGATATTGGCTATCAATTTGTGTATTTGTCTTTAGTGAGATGCAAATACTATGTTGGGTCATTCTACCTCTAATGTAAATGGAGGATCAACTACCTCCTTATCCTCCCATAATTTAAAGCTATAGCCTACAAGTTTCAATCAATTACTTCTCCAAAATGTGATAGGTAGCACCATCTTTTACCTCATATTTCTCCCATCCACAAATGTAGTCCTCCACAGATCAGTGCATTTAGGATACTAACTAAGAATCACTCTTCTATGAGATCATTTCTAAGAAAAAATACATTGCCATGCCTAGAATCTGAACAATCAAAATACTCACCCAAAACTTATTAGAAAGTTGTTAATAACATTACAAATTGAGTCTCAGCCCCTTTTACATCAATGATCAATTGATCATAATGTACAAAATTTTGACTTTATGGGAAGAAGATTAGATAAAAATGTTTTTTGTGAAATTTTCTAGACTATTAAGACCCGTCAACCAATTTTAATAGTTTTAATACCACTAATACACTCAATCAGAAATCTTTCCAATTTAGTAATAAAGTAGTTTTCTATTCTCAAAAAGTTATAAAGTAGTTTTAATGGAATAAAATAATTAGTTATTACCAAAATAGGTCAGTATCTAGCAATTGATGTGAGCTCACCCAATCGACAGGGTGAGTTGTTTCTAGCATGCCAACCGCTCTCTTAAATTCTTGCTATTGTCCAAAGGAACATCATACTCCTGAATATAGACACATAAAGTATTGAGTAATTCACTTGCATATTAATTTCAAAATACTATAAAAGAATAAAGTTAAAAAAAAGAAAAAAAAAGTTATTAGATCTAGAAAAATAGGGCAACATTGTGGAATTCAGGATATTGGCTGTTAATTTATGCATTTGTCTTCAGTTAGATGAAAATATTATGTAGGCTTATAGTACCTCAAAGATAAATGGAGGATCAATAGTCTCCTTATCCTCCCATAATTTAAAGCTACAACCTACAGGTTTCAATCAATTACTATTCCAAAATAAAAAATTCAACACCACTTTTAACCTCATATTTCTCCCATCCACAAATATAGACCTCCACGGATTGATGCAGTGATACCAACTAAGAATAAAAATTCTATGAGATTTTTCTGAGCAAAAATACATTGCCATTCAGAAAATTCAAACAATCATAATACTAACCCAAACCTTATTATAAAGTTTTTAATAACTTTACAAATTGAGTCTCAACCCCCTTTATATCATATAATCAATTGATCATAAAGTACAAGGTTTTGACTTTTTTGAAAAAAAATTAAATAAATATTTCTTTTGTGAATTTTTTCAGAAGAAAATTTTGTGATACCGACATATTTTAGTGGAATGACAACATTAATGCTCAAGGAAAGTTGTAGAAAGACAAAAATAGAAAATGAGATAAAGAGATAGGATACTCATCTGATGAGCCCTAAAGTTTCCTGAAAATCATATTTTTAATATAGTTTGTAGGGTCAAAATGCAGCAAGAAGAACTTTGACAAAAAATATTGCATTCTAAGTAAGGAAATACCTCTAAAGCAATTAAGGTTCAGGAAATACAACTTATAAAGGATATATGATTAGATTGAACGATCTATAATCCATAACAACTTAAAGGAAAAGGACATCTAGATTGCCACTATTTATCAGTGAAGGAAAAACATCACCATGACTTGGGGATTCCTGTACATGTGAACACTGCATTAGCCACACGAAATTTCAAGCTAAATCCAACAAATACAAAGGGAGCACAAGAATAGGACCGGATGATCAGAACCAATCCAGTTCAAATGTAGTATGAAGAATTAAGAATGTTATAATCTTAGCCTATGTTTGGAATGGATTCCTTCTAACTGTATGTTATTCTGTTTATAAGTTTAAACATAATTTAAATTAGTAAACTTTATTAGGACTCAAAAATCGTGTTTTTGGCACAATTCTACAATTTACATTAAAACCTTTGACAACATTGGGACAGATACATGTTAATTCTCAAGAAAAATAATAAAGCCTCTCTACGAACACAACTTTGTACCATTTGACAATACTCCTATAAGCTCCCTGCTAATTGTTCTAGCCTATTGATTTAGTAAACCAATTTTAGTAGTTTTAATACCACTAACAGACAAGCGGCACTTCAATTAGATGTCTTTTTGATTTAGTTACAAAGTAGTTTTTCATCCTCAAAAAGTTCTAAATTAGTTTACATGGCATAAAAAAATTAGTTATCACCAAAATAGGTCAGCTAGCCAACAATTGATGTGAACTCACCCAATCGATGTTGCAGTTTTTGTTTCTAGCATTCCAATCACTCTCTAAAATTTTTGCTATTTTTTGTAGGAATATCATACTCCTGAATAAATACAATATAGTGCATTGAGTAATTCACCTGCATATTAATTTCAAAATATGACAAAAGAACAAAGTTAAAAAGAACCGAAAGGAAATCATAGATCAATAAAAATAGGACACTTAATTTTGAATTCAGGATATTGGCTATCAAATTGTGCATTTGTCTTTAGTGAGATGCAAATATTATGTTGGATCAATCTACCTCTAAGATAACTGGAGAATCAACTGTCTCCTTATCCTCCGATAATTTAAATCTACAACTTACAAGTTTTAGTCAATTACTGCTCCAAAGATATAACAGGCAAAAGTACCTTTTACGTCATATTTTGCCCATACACAAATGTAGCCATACACAAATGTAATCGGTATAAGTACCTTTTACGTCATATTTCTCCCATGCTCAAATTGTGCATTTGTCTTTTACGTCATATTTCTCCCATACTATTTGATTAGATCTTTTCTATGCAAAATACATTGCCATTCCTAGAATTCAAACAATCATAATACTAACCCAAAACTTATTATAAATCGACTCTCAACCTCCTTTACATTATATGATTAGTTGATCATAAAGTATAAGACTTTGACTTTATGGGGAAAATATTGAATAAAAATGTTTTTGTGAACTTTTTTCTAAAGGAAATTTTCTGATATCCACATATTTTTAGTGAAATGAAGACATTAGTTCTCATGAAAAGTTGTAGAAAGACAAAAACCAAAAATAAGATAGAGAGATGATGATGCTCATCTGACGATCCCAAAAGTTTTCTGAAAATCATACCTTTAACATACCTTTTAAGGGTAAAAATGCAACAAAAAACACTTTGACTAAAAATATTGCATTCTAAGTTAGGAAATACCTCTAAAACAGTTGAGGTTTAGCAAACACACCCTCAGAAAGGGTATATGATTAGAGTGAAAGATCTACAGTCTGTTGGGAAATAATAATAACTTTCAATATCAATTATGAAATTCAATATAAAGAAACTCCAACAATGATAATATTTGTTATATAGTAGTATCAACAAGTTTTAATAACAATATCAATAATAATAATATCAATTATATTAGTAATATAATGATATTAAAATAGAGATAAATATTATTATTATAATATTTTTATAGTATATAAAATACTTGAGTAATGCTAGGTATTGTCCTAAGAAATAATTTTTGCATTGTGAAATATTTTTCCAGGATTAAACAAGAACTTTTCTAATTAATTAGAGGATACCCAAAATTAAACAAGTCTTCCCTAATTAATAAGAAGATTCAAGAATGAGCAAAATTAAATATAAATTAATAAGTTAAATGCTAAATCAAAAGACAATTGGATAAAATAAAGTTAAGATAAGAGAGGAGAAGAACTTTTAGAGAATGATAAGAGTAATGATAAGAGAATGTGTAGGTCGATATTTTCTTGAAAATGGTACTGCCAATTACAGGAGTGGTGAGGAGGTGTGGTACATGATTATAACCACATGCACAACATTTTCTTTGGCACAAAGAAATTTTACTTAGTATAATGCCCCAGGTTTTTTTTCCTTGAAAATTTTTGAAACTTTATCCTTCACCTTCCTGACTACAACTCCCTTGATGAGTCATTGGGATCAAATCATAACTAAATCAATGAGTGTATGGATGAGTTCTACTCTGAGTACGAGTGGATCACTACGAGTCGCAAGGACTTGTTACGAGTTGTTGGGTACAAATCGTAGGGTATCTGGTGTGTACTCCAAATGGTTGTTAGGTTGACTAAGGCTGGAACCTATGAGTCGTAGGGTCCCATAACGAGTCATATAGGAGGATTCGTAAGGTTAATAGAATTTGAGTAGGTTGGAGACTGTCTTCGCTACGACTTATGGTGACTAGCCGTAATGAGTCTGTACGAGTCGTATAGTGACCCGTAGGCATGAAGACTAAATTTTAGTTTTTAAATTAAGAGCACTTTGTACAATTCCTTTCTCACCTAATTAAAAACACACATTCATAAATCACTTAAGAAGGGTTATTTCATATTCATAACGTACTCAAACACTTTCAAACCTCTCTTAAATTCTCTCAAGAAACCATACTTAGGGTTTTTAAAAAGTAGGCCATCTAAGGTCTCAAGGGTTGAATTCTTTCCATAAAACTTGGTATTTCAGGCATTCTACTCTTCCCTAATTCCTAATTTTGTAAAATCATGTATTTTAAAGTGTTGCTCATAAAATATTAATGTTGGTTTTGAAATAAGGGTTGAGGGTTTTGATTACTTATTGTAATACCCCAAAAATCCAAACCAAAATTAGCGCCATATTTCCATATCATGAATAGTACATCATGATTATTTTATAGTTTTATGAGTAAGTTAGATTTATATTAAGACTTCAAATAACTCCCAGCTATCAAACGAATCAAAACATTCCTTACCGATTGAATTCTTGGAAAGGATATTGCCATAGTCAACTTTAACTGAGAATATCTCTCATTATACTATGAATTTTTTATCTCATGACCCACCAATAGATACATAATTTAATTATATTTCTAACAATACCAATTTTGCAAAAATTTGATATCAGAGCAAAAAGTTATACCCATTTTACTCCAGAATGTCAGCCTGAAAACTGAGTGACGACCTGTCTGACGGCTTATCACATTTCTGACGACTTATCAGCTAATGTCGTCAGACTTAGGTAGAAACCCATCAATTTCAGGTCCTAGGTGATGACCTGGGCTGATGGGCTATCATACATCTGACAGCTTATCAGCCTTGGTCGTGAGTTGATAATTTCAACAACTGAGAAGTAATTTTGTAGGGGTATTTTGGTATTTTTCCCTCACCCTAAACCTTACCCCCATGAAATAAAATACCAAAAACATGTATTTAGCTATTGGTATTTAGCTTCAAAAGCTCTTAACCCTCTTTGTTCCCAAGAACAAACTTAGGGTTTCTTGTCAATTAACTTCAAGATCCCATCACACTCTCCACAAGATATTCAAGAATTAAGATTCCCAATCCAAGAACATTAAAAAAAGGTCAATTTTCTTTCAAGATTCAATCCCTAAGGTATGTGTAGTGTTCATCCATGGACCCCTTTCATCCATGGAGTCCAAGAATCAAGTTTTAAATAATAAATTGTGATTTTCTTTTTATGATGTGATCATGTTCATGTTGATGGCTGTTATTAGAGTTTCAAGATGGTATCTTAATGTATTTTCAGGAAGTATGTGAGCATGTTAGTTGAAATCCATGAGTTTGAGTGGCTCAAGATTGTTAAATTGATGAATACACCTATGCCATGAAGTGTGCATGTAAGGTGTTTGAAAAAATTCCTAAAAGACTAGAAGTCATGTATTATAGTTGAATTGTTACCTAAATGACAAATGCATGCTACACCCTTATGAAAATAATGACTTCTTTGATATTTTTATGCATCATGATTGTTGATGGAATGTTCATGAAACTAGATTGATGGACTTATGGCATGTTGTTATGTGCATTCCTTTCCATGTATAAGACTTTGAGAACTATGTGTAGTATGAAATCCCCAACTTATGGTATTTTGAATTATGAATATTAGTCATGTGTTCAAGAAGAGCAAAGTCATGTTTCATCAGTTTCCTTCTATTGAGTCCTAAGGGTACTTGTACCATACAATTTAGCTATGTGCCTAGAGCCATGTCATGTTTCACGATACTCTCAGTCAAGCCATGATCCATAAAAATTAGTCAACCATATGACTCAGGAAATCTTAGAAATCTTAGTAGTTCAGCAATCTTAGAGATTTCAGTATTCCAAGTAAACTATTAGAAACTATAGTACTCTTAGTCAATCCTTAGACATCAGTATATTCCGTTAGTCAATGAAACTCAGTAAACTTAGTTTAGCTCCACTAAACAATACCACTAGTATCAGTTCAGCTAATCAGTTTAGTTCAGCTAATCAGTTCAGTTCAGTTAATCAGTTCATCTCAATTAATCAATTTAGTGTATTTCAGATGGGAGTGGGATTCAACACCAAACAAGCTTATGGATAGGGATTCACCTACTAGATAGTACTGAGATCCCTAAAACCAATCCCTAAGTTCCAAAACTATGTAGCCAGCATAGGTATGAGATGTCACCTATTAGATAGGACTAACATACTCAAGGATCACCCATTAGTATATTTTAATGTATAGGACTGATCCCAGGGGTCACCCGCTAGATTAGGAGTGACTCCATAAAACTTATCTTTACCAGTGGTGTGGTACTGACACCCTTCCAATTGGCTTTACAGGTTGGACCCTAGACTAGCTAGAAAGGGACATGTCAGTTAGATAAATACATCCCACAGTTTTAGTTACAAAATCAGGACCGTTAGATACAGTCAATTCTTATCATTATCAATAGACTCCGGGATCACCCACTAGATAGGACTGACCTCAACTATGGTCAATCAGTATCAGTATCATCAAATTTAAAGATCACCTGCTAGGTAGGACTGATTCCATACTAAGTTAAATCATATTTATTATCATTATACTTAGAGATCACCCGCTAGATATGAGTGATCTCAGATTCACATACTCCATACAGAACAGAACTCAAATAGTTCCATCAGAACTTAGACTGTCAGATACATTTACTCAGTATCAGTTAAATCAGTTATGTCGATCATCATAGTCATATTAGTTATATCAGTCATCATAACTCACGTTATCAGTATTCAGTTTCAAGATTGTTAGACACAATCAATCCAATCGATTCTTTATAATTTAAATTATCCAAAATAGTTGTTCATCTATTTAGTAATGCATTATCAGTTCCTTACTTAGTAGTGACTTACATATAAATATCAGTGAACTCGGTCATTCAGTATCTCAGTATCAGTACACTTATGTAGTCAGCATTTAGAGTTAGTAGTCAGTCTCACCACGAGTTCAATTATAATTACTTAAACATGCATGTATTCTCACATTTATATTAGTTAGCATTTTTCATGCATATAAACCCTTTGCATTTAGCCTACCTCACTTATATACTCAGTACATTCAGTCGTACTAACATATTCATGCTATGGTGTTTAATTTTACGCCATAGGATCAAAGACACGAGTTCTAGAGCAGTAGTAGCATTACAGATTTTAGCATTCAGAGTTAGCAATGAATCCTTATTCTTCGAGGACATGATTACTACTTTATTACTTCAGTATTTCAATTTGTCTTTCAGTAATCGGGAGTTAGTTGGAGACATATTCTTTTCACTCCATACTTTAGATAGTTAGAGGCTTTAAGACTAAATAACAAACTAGATTCAGACTTTAGTATTTTAGTTTTTTCTTGGTATTGTGATACCTCTTTATTCGGACATTGTTATTATTCAGATTACGTTTGGTATTAAACCTTATGTCCTTTCAGTTTATGTTTCTGCATATATATATATATATATATATTATGTAGTGTACAGGTACAGATATTAGTCATAAGTAGCTTGTGGTTCTTCAGGGTCATGAGCACGTGTAGCATTCCAGTTTAGAAAATTGGGGTGTTACACTTATTGATTGAACAGTGTTTCCCATGGCTTACTTATGATTATTCATGCTTTAATTAAAGTTTTGAACTTGTGGGTGCATGGGTATGGTGAATGAATTAAGGATTGTGATTTTCCCCAAACTTGTGACTTTTGAAGTGGTTATGACCTCAACCTATACTGTGAAATTGGTTTTGAATATGAAAAGTATATATATTGAACTACTCTTGAACTATTGCATTATGTGAAAGGTTAATGAAGCATAATGATTCTTTTATTGAACCCTATGGGTTGTGTAATTCCCTAAGCTAATGTATAATTGAACCAAAAAGGATTGTGATTTCCCCCAAATGATGGTAATTAGTATGGCATGTTGATGTTACCTTGCAAATATAGTTTGTGTGATGATACGAATAATGTATGCCTTAATGTGTAATGTGGTTCAATAAATGGAAATGCATGATACTTGTTTTAATTGGGATTTAATAAGGGTTATGTAGCTATGTCATAAAAGTAGTGGTCCCGAGGGACCAACATTGGAAACCATGGTTATTGATGCAGGGGTCTATATGACCGGGTAGTTCTAGTCCCTTTTATTATTATCACATGATTGGGATGTTCGAGTCCCCCACATTATATTATATGATTTGGTGCTCATGTCACCTTAATATGCAGGGCGGTTCGAGTCTCCCATAGTGCATATGTATACCCTCTGGTTTGTGTGGACACACGAACTGAGACCCTTCCAGCTGGGGGATAGCTAAGCCCATATAGCCTATCGATGCCTTCTTATGTTATGATAGTTGAGCTATACAATCCAGGCTAAAGTTTAAAGTGCATATTAAGCCTTGTTCCCTATCCCGACATGTGATATATATATATATGAGCTTGATCATGTGCATTGATTTTAAATGATTTTGAACTGTTAACCACTACATTATTTTATCCTTATCCCAAATTTATGTGCTAGTGTTCACCCCATTAATCATCTTCAAATGTTGTATCCCCACACGATGTAGGCACCAGATATACCTTTACTTTTCCTATGCAGCGTGTAGTTGATCAACTAGATTCATTGGTTTGTTGTGGTGAAGTGGTGAGCTTTCATTCTTCGAAAGGCTTAGATATTTCATCAATTTTTCCTTCTTAGAATTGAGTTGATAATTTTCATTATCATTAACATTATCATTAACATTATCATTTTCATTGTCATCTATCAGATTCGGGGACATGTCCCGATCAAGACTGAATTTTGGTTGTTGTGTTAGAAGACTTTATCGGATTACTATGGACTTGAGTGATGTTGGTTGGTTGTTTTTGCCGGTCGATGGTTAGAGATTATAGACATACCCTTTTGTAACACTCCACATTTTTAGGCTAGAATTCAAATTATTGTTCCTATGTATTCAGACTTGAACCTAATGATTCTATGTCTATGTATGTGTAATTATCAATTCTATCGTATGGGAATATCTTTGTATGTTAATCGAGGTCATAAAAATCTCCTAACTCAAAGATGAGTTAAGGACTTTTCTATCGATTGAGTTTTAATGGATTCTCCAACTAGAGTCCGTTTTAAATGAGTGTATCTACAAGAATATAATGCTTCAAGTGCCCTACTATATATCAAATAAAAGATCTTTGAGTATTCTTTCCAACACATCTGATTTCACCTTAATCCGATGTTAGAGTAGAATGTTATGGTCATTTTAATTTAGAGTGGCAGCCTATCAATAAGGTGACGACTTAAGGTGATTAGCCGTCAACTAAGTGATATCATTAGCCTTAACCAGAATGTTACCAAATCCAGCTATAAGGTGATAACTTGAGGTGATAAGCCATCAACTAAGTGATGAGCTATCAACCTCGTCGTCAGCCTTAACCAGATCATTAAAAGAAGATGACGACTAGGTTGATAAGCCATCAACTAGTTGACAAGCTATCAACTATGTCATCAACTAAAAAATTTGTAATTTTTATTTTGTTTTTCTAGGGATATTTTGGTCTTTTCCTCACCACAAACCCTACCCCTATGCTTTAAAAACATAAGGAGGCATTATTTCCCCCCATCCTCAATCACTTAACACATTTTTCCTCCTCCCATCATCAAGAAAATCAAGAACATCAAGATTAGGGTTCCTTACCAAAAGTTCAAGCCTCCCTCCCCAATAGCAAGAAATTCAGGCTTTCTTCCTCAAGAATTCACAGATTCAAGTTTCAATTTCAATCTTCTTCAAGAATTCATAGTTATTCTTTCATTATTGTGACCAAAGTGAATGGTTTTAAGATTGAATTTCATTATTTTGATTTAGGGTTCATACCCAAATAGCCATATTCTTGAATTGTGATATTGCCATGACATTGAAAGCTTTAAGTGCATCAAGATTTACATATATTTATATTTTGACTTATGAGATTCATATTTTGATTTAAATTTTATTATGTTAACCGGGACTGTTAAAAGATTTCAAGATTAATATTTATCATGAAGTTTGGTTATGAATTTCTATGAATTAAAGCATGAACTCAAGTCTTAAGTACTAGTATTGAGTTTACAAGAAGATTATGCTCTTAAGCTCCATTGACAAGTTTATACCATGATTTGAAGGAAATATTAATCTTTTGATCCTAAGATAAGATATGAAATGCACAATTGTTCATCTTGATTATGATTTAAAGAAAGAGAAGCATAACTGGTTTTCAGAGTATAAACCCTTATGCTATTTTAAGGTGGATTTCTTAAAGTATGAGCATATAAGTAATATGGGAGTAGTATTCAACACAAGTTGGGTATGAGTTCGAGGTCACATACCCCAGAACTATGTACAAACATAAGTTTAAGATCCAATATGGGTTAAGTATAGTGATCACTTAAGTTAAGGTTCTATTCCGATGGAAAGGGTCGAATAACTCTCCCCAATACGGGTAAGATATTGGACTGTTAGTTAGAAGAACCTCCCTAAGAAATAATAATGGAAAAGATTTCAAAACAAAGTGTTTTGACTCACAAATCTTATACTTATTCTTCATTACTCATGTTTATGATTTTGCAGTCTTTGTTTTATTCAAGCTCAAGGTGAGTCATTTAGACTTAGCATGCATTATTTTAAAGTATATAAGTGTATTATGTTATTGTTTTACTTATGTATTCATCCCCACATACTCAGTACATTCCAGAAGTACTAACCAACATATATGTCTATGTACTATATTTTCCCATAATGTAGGTATGAGTTATAGCCCACACATCATAATCAGACAGCTCACAACTTCTAGTCATTAAGTGATGAGTTCTTTTGATTCGAGGACTCGATTCAACAATATTTTTTGTATCATTCTTTCATCTAGTTGTATTTATTTGGGATTGATGGGGTCATGTCCCAGTTTCCTATAATTAGTATTGTAGAGGTTTCATAGACAGTCAGTAGAGTGGATGTATTTGATTTCAATTTTATTTTGTGTACCATAGTTACAATCATTTTAAATAGTGTGTTTTGAATATGTTCAACTAAAGACATATATTCCATGTATTACTTCCAGTTTTATGTATATTAAATTAGTAGCTAGAGTATCATGCCAGTACATGGGTTATCTTGGGATCACTTATGGTCCTAAGCACCATGTGACGTCCAGGGGGTAATATCGGGGCGTAAAAACATTATTCTTTAAACTTATCATGTTATATGATTAGAATTCATACAAAATTATGCATATTATGTGGTTTGTTTACTTGTACAGGGGTGGTCTTCGATCCCCTGTAGGATATAAGTTACCCATCATGGCTAGGCTCTAACTCAGGTCATGACAAAGATGGTATCCGAGCTTTGTTTTGGTGTCACTGGGTGTCCAAAAAATCCGTTCCAAGTAGAGTCTCATTTATGTGTATGTAGCATGCCTCACTTATAAAGGAGAGGCTACGAGGCATTTAGGAATGGTTCCCTTTTTTGTTGTTCTATTTCAAGCTATAGAATCTAAGGTCTTGAATCTCCTCTAATTTTTGTATGGTTACTTTTAAGATCATTCCTCCTATAAGATCTAATGTTTTTGGAAACTCTTCTATCCTATTTGAGGAAAATATGGATGGAGCTCGTCCTACTCCAAGTGTTCAGATCAGGTCTAGGGTCGCTGCTAATTATTTTCCTGAGGGAGATCCATCGGTTCTCTTTTTTCTCCTCAGGAATCGAGGCTGGTGTGTCTAATATTGAGTTTGACCATTTGATTCATTTTCTTACCCAGTTAGTGGCCACCAAGACTAAGTATGTTTCTTCTATTGCTCTATCCTCTAAGGACACTAGAGTTGGTTAATTTATGAGGTTGAGTCCTCTTATTTTTGTTGGTTCTAAAGTTGAGAAAGATCCTTAAAATTTCATTGATGATATGGAAAAGATCTTTGATATGATGCATAATACTGATGTGGAGGGAGTACAGTTTATAACTTATCTGTTAAAGGATGTGGCATATCAGCAGTATGAGGAGTAGGACCAGTCTAGGGGTGATGATGTTGAGTCTACTTTGTGGGATGTTTCTCTAGTACTTTCCTTGATCGCTTCTTTCCTCAGGAGTTGACAGACGCAAAAGCCAAGGAATTTATAAATTAAAAGCAAGCCAGGATGACAGTAAATGAGTATGCCTTAATGTTTCATCAGCTATCGCGTTATGCTTCTGAATTGATGTCTAACATAAGGGCTAGAATAAGGAAGTTTACCTCTGGGTTGTCTCGTGAGTTGATCTTAGAGAAGAAGGATGCCTTGTTGAACAAGGATTTGGACATCTCTATACTTGTGGTGTATATGCAACAAGTGAAAGAGGAAAAAAGAAGCAAGCAAAGATAAGTGAAAGGTAGAATAAGAAGTTTATTCGAATCAGGGTGAAGGTTAGCAGTAAAGTGGTAGAGATGGTGGAAAATGGTCTAAGAAGAAATGGACCAATTCTGGTTCCTACTCAAAGGCTAGTGCTCCTTATCCAAAGCCGTCGGGTGATCACCATTCTCAATATAATAGTGGGTTTAGTGCACCAGGAGCCTAACCTCAGGCTAGTGGGGCACAGTCAGTTCCTTCGTACCCTCCTTGTAGATTTTGTGGTCAGGTGCACTGTGGTGTTTGTGAAGAGAGGATGAATATGTAATTCCCCGAGAGTACACTCTAACGCCACATGGTGCTTATAGTCTTGAGAGACCACAAGCTAATCCATGAGTTGGTACTTGTTGTGAGCACTAAATAATATACTAATAACGAACATGTGCGGAAACAACTAGGTATGCCATAAGTTTTAAATAATGAAAACAATACAACTAAAATCCACAAGTTTGAAACATAAGCAAAAATGCTAAAAACTGACTGATAAAATTGACAACTAACTGATTGTCTGAAATGTTTGAAACCCTCTAAAACTGACTAAATGAGAGTTGATGAGACAGACCCCAACTAACCCCAACTTACTACTGAACTAAAATATTGAAATAACATAATCATTCATCAGATATGAGGACTCAACACTGCTATTGCTGCTAATGCGCTGGGATTTCTAGGTATGGTTGGGGACCTAAGCATCCGAACCTATGAAATGATACATTATAGTGTAAGAAACGAGTATGCTATCAATGCTTTGAATGTACTTGTATGATAGATGGGTTAGGATGATATGCATGGTCTTATGCACATGAATAATAACTGACTGAATGAATAGCATGAGATAATTGATACATGGTATGCATGAAAACTATAAAATTTGAGGATGCATGACAAAGAATATAACATGATACTTGAATAGTTTGTAAACTGAAATACTAAAATCTAAGTACAGATTTAACTGATAAACTGTTTGCTATGATCAAGAAAACCTGAACTGACTTTCGAAGTAATACTAGACAAAAATTGTGGGAGCTATCATCTAATCGGCATGCCCCAATATGAGCTAATTGGGATCCAACCTGTGACTCCACTTGGAAGGGTGTCAGTACCATACCATGGGTACTAATACTGGCTGTGCGGATCCATTAAAGTGAAATTCTGAAGGACTAAAGAGTCACCCTCTACTGGCAGGTGCCCTAGTAAGATATATGTCAACCCTCAACTGTCACATTAACATCTCAACCTATACTAGCTACATAGTTTTGGAATACAGAGACTACTACTAAAGGTCACATCCTCAACTGGCAAGTGAGACCCCATCTCTGGGTTCGCTCGGTGCTAAATCCTACTCCCAACTAGACTGACTCTGATTACTAGACTAAACTGAGCTTACTGATATGTTAACGGACTGAACTGATAATACTCTAATATATCTGAAACCATTCTAAAAATACTAAGATTAAGTAAAAAGATAAGTTTTTGGATATTCAAAACCCCAAGACTCAATAACATTACCATTAGAAACATACAAAATCTTCAAGAGCATGATAAGTAGTCATTGTTCAAATTCATCTCTTAGGCATTTCATAAAACACATGGGGTCATAAAGTTAAAGCATGAGAATAGTTAAATCATGGCATAGTAACATAGTTTCAATACAAAAATCATGAGTTAAGGATATAACATACACATATCATCCTTCAAATAGTTCAAAGGCTAATTCTAACAAAAACACATGTAAATATGATATATAAATCAAAATTCATGAAAGTTCCTGGATAAAATTCATGAAAACATATAAAGGTCATGATTTTAATCTTTAAACCAAATTCTTAGACTCCATGGGTGAAAAGGACCCATGAATAAACATCTAACATACCTTAACTGATTAATTTTCATAAGTTCTTGGTGATTTTTTAAACCTTGAACTTGGATTTGAAGAAGCTAGGGTTTTGTTCTACAGAGAGATTATGAAAAGATGATTGATTTTGCCCATTTTGGGATATTAATATTGTGTTATGAGTGAGGCAAAGTGAGGGGAAAATGACTCAAATACCCCCACATACCCAAAATTAATTAAACTAAACATGGCCAGTGAAGCGATAAGCGACACATTCTGTTGCACTCCACCAATACTATAAATTGTGCGTTGCGGCCATATCACGCTGACTCGCGGGTTTGAACATCCAAACAAGCCTCAAACCTCATCCAAAAAACCCAAAACTTTCCGAGGCATGCTTTCGACCACCCCAATCATAAATCAACTTAAAAATCAACATTCTAAGGCCGGGAAGGTCAGAATTTAAATCATCAAAGTTTAAGAGGTTTTGGAAATGACTACGTCTTACACTTGGTGAAATTTTCTAAGTCTTGGACTCCTTTAGCATGGAAGAGTGAGCTGAAACAAGATAGGATCTTACGTGGTCTTATAATATCTCCTCGTTGGGAACATTCATTCTCGAATGAGACTAGTTAAGCTAAGAATTACTGAGGTACTAAGATTACATGCTAAATATGCACAACTAAAACATAATTACATAACTGAGTCTGAACGTGGTGACTGACTGAACTGATTCGTAAATGCATGCAATGACATAAATATGTTCATATGGCTGGGCCTGAGATTAGAAAATAGATAATCTAAGGGAAAGCTATTACCTTGAACTGAATCTGAGTTTATTGAGAAAAGGTGAGGGTACTTGGTTCACATATCTTCTTCTGCTTCCTAAGTGGCTCCCTCAGTGGACTGATTCCGCTAAAGAACTTTGACCAAGGTAACTTTTTTGCTACTTAGTTGGAGAATCTAGAGATCAAAGATTTTAACTAGGACTTCTTTGTAAGAAAGACTATCCCGTGCATCTAATATTTCTAATGGAACAACGAAAGCTAGATCACCAATACACTTTTTTAACAAAGAAACGTGAAACACTGGGTGCACTGATGCCAAATGTACATGCAACTCAAGCTCGTAAGCTACTTTCCCGAAGGAGCTCAAGATCCTATAGGGCCAACATATCAACGACTAAGCTTCCCCTTCTTGCCAAACCTCTTCACTCTCATCATGGGAAAGATTTTCAAATAAACCAAGTTTCCAACTATGAACTCGAGATCCCTCCTAAGCATATTCACATAGGATTTTTGACAGCTTTGGGCTGTCTTAAGCTTTTCTCTAATTACCTAAACTTTCTCAAATGCATCGACTACTGAATTTGATCCTATCAACGTGGTCTTATCTACCTTACACCAACCAATAGGAGATATATATCTTCTCTCATATAGAGCCTCAAATGAAGCAATTTGAATACTGGAATGATAACTGTTATTGTAGGCAAACTCAATCAATGGTAAGTGATCATCCCAACCGCCCTTAAAGTCGATAACACAAGCTCTCAATATGTCCTCTAGGGTCTGAATGGTCCTTTTTGCCTGACCATTACTAAGGGTGAAAGGCTGTACTGAGATGAACTTAAGTACCAAGACCCTTCTAAAAAGCTTTCCAAAAGTGAGAGGTAAACTGAGTACCTCTATCTAAAATAATGGACAACGGGACTCCATGCAACCTAACCAGATCTCTAATGTAGATCTTGACATAATCCTTGGCTAAATAAGAAGTATAGACTGGTAATAAATGGGCTGATTTGGTTATTCTTTCTATAATGACCCAAATCAAATTATGCTGATGACGTGAATGAGGCAATCCTATCACAAAGTCCATGTTCACCTCTTCCCACTTTTAAGTAGGGATGGTGAACTCTTACATAGTGCCACTAGGTATTTGGTGCTTAACCTTAACCTGCTGATAATTATCACACTTGGCTACAAACTTTGCAATATTTTTTTTCATACTACTCCACCAATAAATTTTCTACAAATTATGGTACATCTTAGTGGCTTCGGGGTGAATACAGTAATGCATACCCTTCGCTTTTGCGAGAATTAAATGTATCAAACCATCTACACATGGCACACACAGTCTACCCTAGCAACGCAACACACCACCTCACCCTTAGGAGAAAACCTATATTCTCTATTGTCTGACTGACTCCTTCAACTTAACTATACTGGGATCCCCATCTTGCTTTTTTTTCACTTCGGTAACCAAAGAAGATTCTGGACTATTCTAAACCTAAACACTACCCTCAGTCGAGTCAACCAAACAAAATTCTAACTTAGCCAACTGATAAAACTCCTGAACCAACTTCTTCATATCATTATCAATGTGAGCCATACTACCCATAGATAATCTACTAAGGGCATCTGCCACTACATTGGCTTTGCTCGGATGATACAAAACACTTATATCATAATTTTTCAACAATTCTAACCACCTTCTCTGATGGAGATTTAACTCTCTCTATGAAAATATATACTACAAAAATTTTTATGGTCCGTGAACACATCAACATGCACCACATATAGATAATGCCTCGAAATTTTTAGGGCAAACATAACAACTGCTAACTTAATATCATGGGTAGGATAATTCTTCTTATGGGGTTTAAGCTGCCTAGAGGCATAGGATATGACCTTACCTCTTTGCATCAAAACATAACCCAAACAAACTATCGAAGTATCACAGTAAAAAATAAACCTACTTGAACCATCTAGAATGGTCAAAATTAGGGCTGATGTGAGTTGAGTCTTGAACTTCTAAAAACTCTTATCACAATAATCTAACCACTAAAACTTGACTTTCTTCTGAGTCAATCTAGATATGGGGGATGCAATAGATGAAAACCCTTCAATATACCATCGAAAATAGATAGCTAAACCAAAGAAACTCCTGATATTTGATGGATAAATGGGTCTGGGATAGTTTCTCACTGCTTCGGTCTTTTTAGAGTCAACACTAATGACATCACCAAAAATAATATGGCTAAGGAAAGCTATTTATCTTAGCCATAATTCGCACTTACTGAATTTGGAAAACAGCTGATGGGATCTAAGAGTCTACAATACTATTCTGAGTTGGTCTGCATGATTATTTTTATTATGGGAATAGACATGGATGTCATCTATGAAGACTATGACGAACATGTCCAAGTACTTCTTGAACACTCTATTCATCAAGTCCATGAAAGATAATTTGTTAGACCAAAGAACATGAATAGAAATTCAAAGTGACCATATCGAGTTCTGAAAGCTTTTTTTAGAATATCACATTCTCTGACTCTGAGCTGATGATTGCCGGATCTAAGGTTTATCTATAAAAATAACTGTCACCCTGATGTTGATCGAACAAGTCATCAATCCTGGGGAGTGGATACTTTTTCTTGATTGTGACTTTGTTCAACTGATGGTAATCGATGCATATTCTAAGAGAACTATCTTTCTTACGCACAAAAAGGACTGGAGCATCCCATGGGGAATCATTGGCCCTGATGAATCCCTTAGCTAATAGATCTTTCAACTTATCTTTTAACTTCGTAAGCTCCATGGGAGCCATTCTGTAGGGTGGAATAGAGATAGGCTGGGTATTTGAAAAAAGGTTTGTTCTGAAGTTAATTTCCCTTTCAGGAGAAACTTTGGGAAGATCTTTTGGGAGTACATCGAGAAATTCCCTCACTATTGAAACTGACACAAGTTTCAAAATCTCTGAACTAGAGTTTTTAATTCGAATAAGATGGTAACACACCCCTTGGATATCATTTTTCTTGCACTAAGGTACGAAACAAGCTGACCCTAAGCGGTAAAGTACTACCCTTCCATTTGAGGACTGGTTCATTTGGAAAATGAAAATGAACAACTTTGTTTCTATAATCAACTGTAGCATAGAATGAGTAGAGATAATCTATACCGAGAATGACATCAAAATCAGTCATCTCTAACTCCACAAGGTCTACTGAAGTGACTTTCTAGGATATTGTGATCGGATAGTTCTTGTATACCTACCTGCTATAATGGAGATACCTACTAGACTGGAAACTGAGAAGGGTTCTGCTAAAGTCTCAGGACTGACATCAAAACTCATAACTATATAGAGGGTTACAGAAGAAGGCAAAGTTACGGGGTCTAACCAAGCATAAACATGTAAATAAAAGACCTTTAACATACTATTAACCACATCAGGAGAAATTTCTTGATCCTGTCGGGACTAAAGTTCATACAATCAGTTTGGGTGCTGACCACTAGTTGCATTGGAAGCGGCACCCTGCTGAGTCGGGCGACCGGATGGAACTGAGAGACGACTGAACTGACCTTGTTGACCACTATTTTTGAAATCCCTAACTATATGGCCTGGCTTGCTATACTTAAAGCATACATCACTATTAGCTGTACATACACCCTGATGGTTTCTACCACATTTCTAGCTAAGAGGATTTGTACAACCACTATTCATACTACCCTAAGACTCTAACCCTGGTGCCTTATACCGATTATCATTTCCAAAATTCGACACTAGATAAAGACAGAGCTGGGTAAAAAGATTTCTAATGGGATAGAGGATGGTTACCACCCTCTAATATCAGCTGAGCAAAACTAAAGCTACCTTTTTTGGCTCTCTTATTATCCCTCTCTCTTTCCTTAAATTTATTCTCCTTAATTTGTTAAGCATGGACCATCAAACTATACAAGTCCATCTTCTTAATCAACATCACAATCCTACACTCCTTGAATATGCTATCAGCTACCCTAGAAACAAACTTACTCATCCTAGACCTGGCATCAGATACCACATTAAGAGCATACCTGGCCAGCTGAGTAAACTTACTCACACTTATGTCCCCCTGGTTCAAATTGATAAACTCCTGAACCTTAGCTTCCCTTAAATCCAAAGGAAAGAGCCTATCTAAAAAGGCTATAGAAAACTCCTCCCTAGGTCTTGTATCTATGTCTCTATCTCCCTTCCACTACTTATACCAGGTGTGAGCAACATTTTGAAACTAGTGATACCCAAATTTGCATTCTCACTAGAAGTCATACCCATAATATCAGTTACCTTCTGAACCATGTCAAAAAACTACTACGGATCCTCATCAGACTTAGATCCCAAAAATAAAAGAGAGTTTATTTGGGTGAAGTCTCGAATCCAAGCTATGGCAATATTAGCCACTGGAATGGCTGGGATAGTAGTCTGCTGATTATTATGAGTTGCTACTAAGTGAGATAAAGTAGTGAATTCAACTCTTAATTTGACATCAGAGACATGCTCATTTAGGGGATTTTAATAAATAGGCGGAGGTGCAGGCTGTTTTTTATTTCTCCTTCCGTTATTCTTTCTAGGAGGCATATTCTATAAATGAAAAGAAGATTTAATTATAAAGAGATTTTAAATTAAGATCATGCTCTTTCACACAACATGAATATTGAAAAAAAGGGAACTTTTCCCAAAATGTCTTGTAGCCTTTTATCCATAAGTGTGGCACGCTTCACACCCATGCACAAGACTCTACTCAATGCGGTTTTTAGAATCTCTAGGACACTTTGAAACTTTATTCTCTAATACCAAGTTTGTAACACCCTAAGAATACACCCTGATGCCACACGATGCTAACAGTCTTAAGAGACCACAAGTTAACCCATGAACTAGTACCTACTGTGAGCACTAAATAATATAATAATAACAAACATGTGCGGAAACAACTAAATATGCCATAAGGTTTCAATACTGAAAATAATACAACTGAAATCCACAAGTCTGGAACATAAGAGAAAATGCTAAAAACTGACTGATAAAACAGACAACTAACTGATTGTCTGAAATGTCTGAAAGCCTCTAAAATTGACTAAATGAGAGTTGATAGGACATACCCCCAACTAAAACTAACTGACTATTGAACTAAAACACTGAAATAACATAATTAGTCCTCAGAATATGTGGATTTAACACTGCTACTACTGCTGATGCGATAGGTGGTCTAGGTGCGGTCGGGGACCTGAGCATCTGAACTTATGATATGATACATCATAACACAGCAAATGAGTATGAAGTCAGTACTTTGAATGTACTGGTATTCTAGATAGGGTTAGACTAATATGCATGGGCTCATGTACATGAATAATAACTAACTGAATGAAAAATAGGAGATAAAAAATATATGGTATGCATGAAAGCTATAAAATTTGAGGATGCATGACCGAGCATATAACATGATACTAGAATAGTCTGTAAACCAAAATACTGAAATCTGAGTACTAATTTAGCTGATAAACTATATGCTATGATGAAGCAAACCTAAATTGACTTACGAACTGAGACTGGACTAAAACTGTGGGAGCTATCATCTAACTGAAATGCCCTAATATAAGCTAATTAGGGTCTATAATATAAGACTAACTAAACTGATAATACTCTAATATACCTGAAATCATTCTGAAAATACTAAGACTAAGTAAAAAACTAAGTTTTTGGGTATTCATAACCCCTAGAACTCGATAACATTACCAGTAGAAACATATTAAACCTTCAAAAACATGATAAGTAGTCATTGTGCAAAATTCATTTCTTAGGCATTTCATCAAACACAATGGGGTCATAAAGTTAAAGCATGCAAATAGTTAAATCATGGCATAGTAACATAATTTCAATACAAAAATTATGGGTTAAGGATTTAATATGAAAATATCATCATTCAAATGGGTTAAAGGCTAATTCCAACAAAAACATATGTAAACATGATATAAAAATCAAATTTCATAGAAGTTCATGGATAAAATTCATGATGACATATAAAGGTCATGATTTTAAACTTGATAATAGATTATTGGACTCCATGGGTGAAAAGGACCCATGAATGAACATCTACATACCTTAAATGATTAATTTCGTGAGTTCTTAGTGATTTTTTGAAGCTTGAACTTGGATTTGAAGAAGCTAGGGTTTTGTTCTTGAGAGAGTTTGTGAAAAAATAAGCAATTTTGCCCTTTTGGGACCTAATCTCATGTTATGGGTGAGGAAAATCAAGGGGAAAAGGACTCAAATACCCCCACATACCTGAAATTAATTAAACGGAACATGGCCAATAATGCGGTAAGTGATGCACCACTTGATTAGTCAACATGCCATGTTGCACCTCACCAACGTGATAAGTGGTGAGCCACAGCCATAACTCACTGACTCACTAATTTTAACATCCAAACAAGCCTCAAACCTCATTTGAAAAACCTAAAACTTACTCGAGATAGGCATTCGACCACCCCGATCATGAATTAACTTGAAAATCAATGGATTAAGGCTGGGAAGGTTGGAATTAAAATCAACAAAGTGTAAAAGGTTTTGGAAATGACTAAGTCTTACACTTAGTGAAATTTTCTAAATCTTGGACCCCTTTAGCATGCATGAGTTAGTTGAAATGAGATAGGATCTTATGGGGTCTTACAGAATTAGTTCTTTAACTATGGTCAGATTGGTCATATGTAGAGGGATTGTCCTTCTAAGATTACTTTTAGGGTAAATAAGATTCCTATTTCTACTTTATCAGCTCCCACACCAAAAGATGTTGTGTCTTCTTTGGGCTCCAGCACTGGTTGGAACTGTCTGTATGCTCTTACCATCTACTAGTATTCTAAGACATCCCCCAATGTTGTTATTTGTACGCTCAAACTCTCTCTCGTAATGTATATTGTCTACTTAATCTAGGGTCTAGTCTATATTATATGACCCCTTATATGGCTATCCATTTTGGTTTTGATCCTGAATATATTTCATACCTCTTCTTAGTGTCCGCCTTGGTGGGTGACTCTATTGTGGCTAGAAAATTCTATAGGGGTTGTGTGATGTTGGTCTATAGTAGGGATACCCTTGAGGATCTGATAGAGTTGGACATTTTAAACTTTGATATGATTTTGGGGATGGATTAGTTGCATTCATGCTATGCATCTTTTGATTGTCGGACCCGAAGGATCAATTTCCATTTCCCAATTCAGTGATTGAATGGGAAGGTAGTTCCTTAGTACCTAAGGAAGTTTTATTTCATATTTTTGAGACCAAAAATTGGTTTCTAATGTGTGCCTGTATCACTTAGTGTATGTTAAGGATATTAGATTTAAAGGTCCTTTTTTTGCAGACTGTCCCTGTGGTCTGTGAATTTCTTGAGGTGTTTCCTAATGATCTTCCTGGTTTTTGTCCCACTAGGGAAATTAATTTATGGATTGATCTTCTTCAGGACATGTAACACTAGTATTTTCAGGCTAGTCTTTGAATCATTGTTCCTACATATATAAGCTATAATCTAAATAATTCCCACGCAAATATGAGTTTAATGATTTTTATCCTCATGTTTTATTTGTTTTAAGGTGAAAAATGTTCATAAGAATCACTTAGAATAAACTTGAGCTTAGAACTTTTGATTCGTCTAAAGTTTTGCATTCAATTCTACAAGGGTCTAATTTAAACATGTATAACTTTTTATAGACATAGCATTTTTCAGATCAAGACCCTCTAAATTTTAGATAATTGAATTAGCTTTCCAATAATACCTATTTCGCCAAAATCCGATACCCAAGCAAAAAGTTATGACATTTTCTGTGTGAGGTAGTAAGCCAACGCGATAGCGACGCGACACATCGGCCAGCGCGTTGCGGAACTGTTTCACATGCTAATTCAGTATATAAATGGTCTAGGGGCACTTTGGTCACATACACTCACCCAAATCCGCCCATAACACTTAATTTCAGCCCCCAAAAGCAATATACACTCAATTATTCATCTTTTATCTCAAAGAAAAACCCTAGCCTCCTCAAGAACACCGAGAACTTTGTCAATTTTTATTCAAGAAAAGCAAGAAATCATTAATTGTAGTATCAAAGCCTTGTTATTTAAAAAATACCGAAGTAGTATATATATGGATTTATTTAATTAATTCATTAATTATGATGAGATTTAGATATTCCCCAAAATATTATTTAAATGAATAACATACAAAAATATAAAGAATTAAAACAAATAATATCTGAAAAACGTAAAGAATTAAAAATAAAGTTAGAAAAACTACAGTACAATATAATTGCCGGAGTTAGTAAAAACTCAATAAATGTACAAAAAGAAGAAATATCAAATTTAGAATCAACAATAGATAGTCTAGAATATACATACCAACATGATCTATTAACAATTAAATAAAAAATGAACAAAGAAGAATTTATAATAGATGAAAAAATATATGAAAATCATGAAGGATTAAAAATAAAAATTATATTTTCTAATCTAGGGAGAGGGTATAAGAAAATAGGTGAACATTTATATTTAATGTTAGAAAAAGAAGAACTAAAATAAAAAGATAAATTGATAGCTATGGTGATAATAGAAAAAGAAAATAAAGAAATAGATAGAAAATAGGAAATAGAAAAAAATAAAACAACAAACTAAAAAAGAAATATGAAAATTAGAAGAAACTAAAAATAGTAGGATTGCTGAATTAGAAAAAGAACTACAAATGCTAAAGGATCTGTATGAAAAAAGACAGAAAGAAAAAGAAGAAAAAGATGAAGAACAAAAATTATTAAATGAGATAAATCAATTTAAAGAAAAATTAGAAATAAACAATAAAAAAATTGAAACCAAGGAATTAGAAATTAATACAATAGATGTTGAAGAAAAAAATAATTATGATTCGGAAGATAGTGAAACATATACAGAAATCTTAAAAAATACAAAAAATTTAGAAATCAATCAAAAACAAGAAGTAATTAATGAAGAAAACTTAGAAAATATAAACAAGGAAATAAACACTCTTGATAAAATAGAAGATGAAAATATAAAAAATATAATACCTAAAACATCAGAAATAAGAAAACCTACATATTATAAGAATAAGTTTAAAAGATATAATCTAAAGAATGAATATGACAAATGGACACCAAAACAAATAGTTAATAAAAATTATAACTTTTTAGACTTAAGATTGTGTAATAAATATAGAAAAAGCAATACAATTATGGATAGGATATATGAAAAAATAATTATTAGATAATAATATAAATATAACGGATGCACTAAAATATATAGAAAAAACACTAATAGGAACAGTGAAATTATGGTTTTTAAATCTAACTGAAAATAGTAAAAGGGTATTAAGAACTGATAAACCTACAGAAGGAACATCATCAACAACAACAACTAAATTAACACCTATATAATTATTAAAAAAATATGAAACAGCTATAAAAGACGAATTTAGTAGCATGACAAAAATAGAAGAAGAACAAAATGAAGAGAAAAATACAAATAGGAATTTAATGTTAAAATTAACAATATATAATATGTGCTATGTAGATGAATATACTTGCGCATTTAAAGAATATTATTATAAGGGAACATATAATACAGAAGAAAGTAAAGAAATAAGAAAATTATATTTTAGTAAATTACCTGAACCATTTAGTTCAAAAATAATAAAATGTTGGGATGAAGCAAAAATAGTAGATACTCTAGGAGCAAGAATAAAATATTTACAACAATGGTATTGAAACCTATGTGAAAAATATAGTGAAGAAATAAAAATGGAAAAAACATTAATAAGAAATTTAGCATGTTGCAAAGATAAATTAGCACCTCAATTTGGATGCGAAGAAAGATATTATAAGAAAAGAAAAAGACATAAGAAATATAAGAAATACAAGAAATCAAAATATAAATATAAAAAACCAAGAAAAAGATATTATGTAAAAAAAATTATAAACATAAAAGACCATGTAGGAAAAAGAAATCTATAAAAGAATGTACTTGTCCTAATTGCGGAAAATTAGGACATTTAGTTAGAGATTGCAAATTACCTAAAAACCCCAAAAAAAAAATATCAGAAATAAAAATAGAAAATACAGAATATATGCAGATAGATTATATAGATTACGAATTAGAAAGTGAAGGCAGTATATATGAAATTTCAGAAAATGAAATAGATAATGAAATAGATAGTGAATTAGACGAATTAAATGACTGAAGAAGATATACAAATAAACCAAATAACTGAAGAAGATATAAAAATAATAACAAAAGAAGAATATTTAAATGACGAAGGAACAGATCAAAAAATAATATTTGATAATAATATATTTGATGAAATAAAAGGAAAAGAGTTAGACTTAAGTGTAGAGAAAATATTTAAACTACCAACAATAAAAAATATGTTTACTAGGAAAAAGGAAGAATTTTACATAGTAAGTCAAAAGGAACATGTAATAGACTATAGATATGCAAAAGGTAAAGCTAGTATACCACTAGTAACAAAAAGGATAATTAATAAATAAATAAACCATATAAAAAGTAGAGACCTAATAAAATATGTACACCTTGGAGGTACAGAAATATTAATAAAAGCATGTTTTAGAGAAGGAATAGATACACCAATAGAATTATATTTAGCAGATGATAGAATTTTAAAACCTATAGAAAAAAGTATAATAACTGCCATAAAAGGAAATTTAATATACCAAAAATTTAAATTTATAATAAGTGCGAATTATTCAGTAACAATAACAGATAAAAATATAGATAAATCATTAGTATTATATTGGAAAATATCAAGAATAGAACTAACCCCAGGAATTAAAATATTTACAGAAAGATGTAAAAATCTATTTGTATTAACAAGAAAACATAAAATAACGGGAAAAAATAAAATTAATAAAATACAAATAGAAAGTCCTTTTGAATATTTCGTAAAAACAATTGATAATAATGATTATAGTTACAGAAATATAGACATAGAAGAAGATTTAGAAATAATAAATGATAGAATAAGTACAACAAAAAGAATAACTTATGAAAAACCAGAATCATCAAGTTTATCAAAAAGAATAAGTTATGAAACAAGTTCAATAGTTAATTTAAACCAATATTACATAACAGGAACAATAAATGAAAAAGAATATTTAATACTCTTAAATACAGGACAAGAAGAAAATTATATAGAAAAATATCTAGTAAAAAATGAGGAAATAAAATCTGATAATAATATATGCCCAGATCTACCAAGAAGCTTAATAAACGCTAAAAATATAGTAGAAAAAAAAATAACAATAGGAGTTAGAAAAATGAAAATAGAATTTGAAATAAAACAAGAAATACAAAAAACAGACATAATATTAGGAATAAAATGGTTAGAACAAGTAAAACCATATAATATAGAGCATACACAATTATCTATAAGAAATTATTCTTAAGAAGAGCTTTAACATGATATGAAAAAATATGTATTAATGAAGATAGTAGTAGAAGGATATTACAGTAGATATATACACCTATGATAGATACAGGAGCAAAAGCTAATTTATGTAGATATAATTATTTACTAGAAAGTAAATGGGATAAATTAAAAACACCAATAATAGTTAAAGGATTTAATAACGAAGGAAGCTTAATTACTTATAAAGCTAAGAATGTAAAAACACAAGTATGGGATAAAATATTAACAATAAAAGAAATCTATAATTATGAGCTAACATCAAAAGATATACTTTTAAGAATGCCGTTTTTAGATAAATTATACCCACATATAATAACTAGAAGAGATTGGTGGTTTACAACACCATGTAAACAGAAAGTAAGAGCAAAAAGAGTTACTAATAAAATAAGAAAGAAAATTGATTGGATAGAAGGAAGTGAAAAAATTACACAAAAATTAAAAAATATAAAAAATACTAAAGATACAATAGAACTGGTCGTATTTTCAATAAATAAAAAGGAAATAACTATATTTTAAATAAATAAGATAGAAATAATTAAGAAAAAATTAGAACAATTATATAGTGAAGATCCATTAAAAGGATGGGAAAAACATAAAACCACTATAAAAATTGAATTGATGGATAAAAATAGCATAATAACCCAGAAACCATTAACATATAATTTTAATGATTTAAAAGAATTTAAAATACATATAGAAGAATTATTAGAAAAATAATATATACAAAAAAGTAAGAGTACACATAATAGCCCAGCATTTATAGTAAATAAACATAGTGAACAAAAAAGTGGAAAAAACAGGATGGTTATTGATTATAGAAATTTAAATGCAAAACTATGACTTATAATTACCCAATACCAAATAAGATATTAAAAATAAAACAAATACAAGGATACAATTATTTTAGTAAATTTAATTGTAAATCAGGATTTTACCATTTAAAGTTAAAATAAGAATCTAAGGAATTAGCCGCATTTACGGTACCACAAGGATTTTATGAATGAAATGTACTACCATTTGGATATAAAAATGCACCAGGTAGATATCAACATTTTATGGATAGTTATTTAAACAATTACCTAATTGTATAGTATACATAGATGATAGACTATTATATACAAAAACTAAAAAAGAACATTTAAAATTATTTGAACAATTTACAGCTATAATAGAAAAATCGGAAATAAATTTAAGTGAGAAAAAAGCAAAAATTATGAAAAATCAGATAGAATTTTTAGGAATACAAATAGATAAAAGTGGAGTCAAAATGCAACAACATATAGTCCAAAAAATAATAAATTCAGAAGAAGAATCAGATATAAAAAATATTACAATCATTTTTAGGATTAGTAAATCAAGTAAGAGAATATATTTCAAAATTAGTAGAAAACTTAAAACCATTACATAAAAAATTAAAGAAGGATGTAGAATATAGATATAATGAAGAAGACAAAAAACAGGTACAGAAAATAAAATTACTTTGTAAAGAATTACCAAAATTACAATTTCCAAATGAAAATAAAAAATTTACATATATAGTAGAAGGTGATGCAAGTGAATATAGTTATGGAGGAGTACTCAAATATAGATATGAAGAAGAAAAATTAGAACATCATTGTAGATATTATTTAGGAATGTTTAACGAAACAGAAATAAAATGGGAAATAAATAGAAAAGAATTATGTTCTTTATATAAATGTTTAATAGCATTTGAACCATATATCGTGTATAACAAGTTTATTGTTAGAATAGATAATATATAGGTACGATGGTGGCTAACAAGAAAAATACAAAACTCAGTTACGACAAAGGAAATTCGGAGACTAAATATACTGAATTTTACATTTACAATTGATGTAATCAATACTAACAAAAATATCATTGCAGATTACTTATCAAAACAAAGCTACTCAAACTAATTTACCAATGGCAGAGGCTGATGCCAAAGATACCCAGACTGACTTATTGCTCCAAATGTTTAAACAAATAGAGTTATTACAAGAACGAGTTATTACACTAACTACCGAAGTTACAAATGTAAAAATGCAAGTCGAGCACGATAAAAAATAAGATATTGTGCAGGAAGAGCACATTAAAAAACTAGATCTAGAAGGTGACGATGAGAAACACCTTAAAACTCAAATCACTAATGTAACTTCAATTACAGCTGCAGGCACATCTATAGGAAAAAATATAGTCACTCAAAATAGACCTGGAATACCAAAGAAAAAGAATAATAACCTCATCCAAATATTTTCAAAACCATATACACCAAATATACAAAATTTAGAAGCATTTGCACCTCCTAAAATACATACATATTCTGAATCACTTAACCAAGAAAAACAGATATACAATTATTCTTCTCGTAAATACATTGACAACATACACACCTAACAAACCTTATTAAATACCAAACCTATTCAAAGTGAAGAGCTAGTCGCACAACAAAAAAGATATATTACCCAGAAATGCCAAAATTACAATAAACTTATTGCCTTACCAGGTACAAGCCCAAATTTTATTAATTCATGTTACTATTATGGATTATTATCTACGATTTACAGAAACAATGGAGAAGAGTTAGCAGGAATCCCAGAAATTAACAAAGAATTTATGATTTACATGAGAATTACCAACGAACAATTATTCTATGTTCGATTTTATTCCGCACCAGCAGAAATATTATTCGACAAAATTAAACAGACTATTAATGGAGTCAAAATGGGTATAACTAGAGATTATATTATTTCAGAAGAAATATGTGAATAGAACAAGATACCAAAAATGTAGATACCAGCATTTTACCGCAACAAAAGAGTTATTGGAATAAGCAATATATTATCAGAATTACTTAATAATTATTCAAATAAAAAAATCAGTTTGGATATATAATTCAAGGAATCAAGTATTAATTTATTCAACTTGCATAGAAGTTAGAGACCATGACATGGAAGAACTTAAAAAATGGGGATTGACACTCCTCAGACCAGAAGAACAACCGGTAACAAGATCTATCAGTAAGAGAATTATTTCAGAAGAAGCTATGGATCAATTTTGTGAAAAAGTTGGCCAAAAATACAAAGACCACATATGCAGCAGATGTAGTGGCAAGCGCAACTTTATTCTAGATGTGATGCTACACTGAAAAGAAGATAAAAAAATAGCAGATACGACAAAAAAAGAGATAGCTACGAAGCAAAATAATGGAAACAAGCTATTAAATTGTGAAAGTGACATGTAGATAACTTTCACAATTTCTTTTACGTAAATTGTAAAAATTGTATAGAAAAGTTTTAAGTATTAACAATTTTTTGTCTTTTAGTAGTTTAAGATGAAGACTTTTTTGATAGCCTATAGCCTAGCCTTTTTGACATTTTTTACAAAGTTTTTTAGTCTTTTAGACATGTGCATGTAAAGTTTCAGCTTATAAATAAACGAGCATTTGCTTAGATGAAGGATAAGCCTTTATGCATTGAAGCAAAAAATTCTCTCTCTTGTCTACAACAAATATTTTGATTATTTATTAAAAAACAGGTATATTTCAATGAAAAAATCTATGGCGGAACAAAACTTAGAATTATCAAACCTACCAGAACATGTATATTCATTTACTATTATGAATAGCTAAATTCATAATTCCTAACAATCATGATATGATAAAATAAGTTCCATGTTAGTTACTTTATAATAGAATTATTCGAAGAATAGCATGTTAAGAAGTTTATTAGCAAAGTGGAAACGGAAAAAAATTCCTAAGAACTATGCCATCCTAAAGGTGAAACCAATAAGGCAAGAAACCGTGGTGGGGAGTAGCCAGAGTTGAGGCGCTGTTTAAGGAAAAAATATCTGGATTGCCATGCTAATAGTGATCGACGAACATGTTATTTAAGAATAATCTAGTATATAGTAATCTAATATGATCATATTTTGTTATGTGTATGATTGAAGGGAATATTTTGAAAATAGCATTTTATGAAAAATGAATAATTATTTATCTGATGAAATGGTAGATAGATTTAAAATACTTATTTTATATGCATTTAAGCATATAGAAGTAGTAGATATAAGAAAAAACATATTAGAAAAAAAATTTGGTAAATATTATATGACTAGAATAAATTACATACCACAAATACCTAATTACAGTTACAAACAAATATATACCAAACCTACATGTCCACCATGATAAATTACGTATATTTAGAATTTTGGGAAAAAGATATGAGAAAAATACAATTAGTAGAAAAACAAATGAAAACAAATTTAATTGAATACTTTAAAACAAAAGATATAGAATATTTAGAATATCTTAAAAATAATATAGAAGATTTACAAAAACTAAGAGAAAAAACTAAAGACTATTATAGCAAAACATTTAATCAACTACCATTTAATAACCCCCAAAATATAAATATCAGTAAAATTGAATATATTAATAAAATATATGAAAATAAAAAATACAAGAACGAAGAAAAACAGTTAATGAATATTACTACAAAAAATTTAACAATTACATAAATTAATGGATACATCTTACGAAAAGAATAAACCATTAAAAGAAATCGAAACCCAACTATATAGTTTATACCTAGAATACAAAAGGTTACATAATGCTAACGAGGATCCTAGAACACTAGATAATTTAATTACGATAATATCTAATCTAGAATATGAATTAATAAAACATCTTAATTCAAGAAGATAAAAATAAAAATTATTCCAATCAATAATATTAACAAAATACATTATATAAAAATAAATACTTATAACCTAATAAGTATTTATTATCTAGTAAACTTAATAAGTATTAATTTTCTAGTAAACTTACCGCGCCAAATCCGCACCCCCCTACAATTGCTTTTAATTAAAGAATGAATTTTTCCACTATTATGGTAATTTTGTATGTTCAAGAAAGGTTGAATTTCATGTTTTCAAGATGTTTTTAATCCAATTCAGCCCATGTATGATTCCATGCAAGATTTTGAATTCCCCATGCCATGAATTTGAGTTTCCCATGCATTATTCAAGTAAATACCATGATATATCCTAAATTCATGATGGTTAGCAATATTCTCGTGTTTTAAATTCATGCCTTCCACATGTTTGATGAAATTCCCATATCATGTTAAATCAATTTCAAGATGAATCCCCAAGCTATGAACTTTTCTATATAACTCTATTGTTCTCTCATATTGAAGACATTCTTACGTTCAAGCTATGAACTTTACATGTTTTGATGAAAGATCCATGCCCTATTTCAAGCGAATTACATGTGAATTTCCCAATTCATGATCTTAGTCATGTAATCATTCTATGCTCCCATATTTAAGATATTTCTATGTTCAAGTTCATGATCATGACAAGTTATCATGCAGTCCCATTCATGTACAAGTTCATGCCTCTCAAGTGTTTGACAAAATGTCTAAATTAAAGCGTTGTTAACAAGCTACTATTGTTATGCTATTATTATCATGCCATGTTTTACTTTCAATACTATCAAGTCCTATGGGTATCTAATACCCGAAAATCTAGTTGTTTACCTAGATTTATAGTAGTTACAGAATAATCTCAGTGATGTCATGTAGAGTAGTACTCAGTCAGTTAAAGAACTCAGTCTATTCAATCAGTTAAAAGAATTCAGTGTACTCAGTCAGTTAATAGAACTTAGTAAACTTAGTTCAGTTAAGTTAGACAACACGATCAGTAATAGTTTAGTCAATCCTAGTACAATTTAGAAATTAGTTCAGTGTCTATTTCAGTTAGAAGTAGGAATCAACATCGAGCAAACCCAAGGATGGGGTCATTCCTGTCAGTAAAGGGTTAGAACCTTAGTAGAAATCCTTGCATTATAAAACTATGTAGCCAACGTAGGTTGATATGTCTTTCTGCCAGTCTAGGGTTGATACATCTCGTATAATTTTTCCTACCAGAGAGGGTTGACGAAAGGGCTTCCTGCTAGAGAGGGTTAACTCATAGCAATTGTTAGTATCCCTTGGCAAGGTGCCAACACCCTTCAACTAGGGTTATATATTGAACCCCAAGTCAGTTCATATTGGGGCATGTTGTCTAGATGAAGACTCCCACAATTTTAGTTTCAGACTTAATATAAATCCTCAGTTCAATTTCAGAATTGGGATTGCCAGATACAGTTACCCAACTCAGTATAGAACTTAGTTTATTTCTATAGAATCAGGACTATAAAAAATAGTCATCCAGTTATTAGTAACTTTATTATCAGTAATTGCAGCTATAAGTTACACAATTATCAGAACTTTGTAATCAGTTCCAGTTATAGTATTAGTTATAGTCTCAGTTAAAGTCTTAGTTGCAGCCTCATATACAGTCATAGTTAGAGTCGCAGTTACAGTCTCAATTACCGTCTTAGTTACAGTCTCAGTCACAGTCTCAGTCCAGTAATCAAATCAATAACTCAGTTCAATTTCAGGTTTGCTTGACTATAGCATACAATTATCAGTTATTAAGTTATCAGTATTTTAGTACCTCAATTTATAGACTATTTCAAAATCATTGTATACGCTTGGTCTTACATTCTCAGATAATATTGTTTTCATGAATTCATGCTCAGTTATCTCATGTTACCCAGTCAGTCTCTTCCTCATATTTATAATACTATACAGTTCCAGTTTAGTTATTCAGACTAACTATAAGTCAGTCTTACATGCCCAATATTCAACTATCACTCATTCAGTTAATCAAATAAGTTAGTATATTTCTACATTCGTGCTCAGTGTGATTGTATATTCAGATCATCTATGTCAATCTCCATCACATAGTTTCAGACCAGTATTCATACAGTATCCATGTTTTATCATATCTCAGCTTCAGTTATGCTTATATCATTAAAGTAAAGTTTACATAAACTAAGTGTAGAGATTCACCATCTTATCAGAAAATATTTTTCACTCATGCTTTAAGTTATTTCAGTTTATTCCAGCTTATTGGTTAGTCTACTTACATTTAGCATGCATGTTTTACGATTAGTATGAAATCAGTTTCACTTATTGCATTCACCCCTACATACTCAGTACATTCTAGAAGTACTGATCCACATATATGTCTATGTGGATACATTGTTTCATAATATAGGTAGTAATTATAGATCGTATATTGTAATCAGACAGTTGCAGATTGTAGCCAACAGGTGATGAGTTCTCCTACTTTAGGAACTCCTGACAGTTTTAGTTCATGTATAGTTTATTTATTTTCGATGTGTATTGATTAGTAATAGTTGGAGGCATGTCCCAACTATCTATAATCAGTATAGTAGAGGCTTCATAGATGTTAGTCAGAGTCAGTCATGTAAATCTCAGTTTCTTTCTTCAGATTTATCATATTGTAAAGCTTTATCAGTATTGTATTTATTTCAGATTTTTAGTATGATTATATTTTCACACAACAAAATAACCATTTATTATGTTATAATTTAGTTTCTTAAAAATATGCCGGTTCATGGGTTAGCTTGGGATTACTTGTGGTTCTAAGAACCGTATAACGACTAGGAGGTAGTCTCGGGTTGTTAACAACTCAGTGTCAGAGCACAGAGTTCAAGTGTACTAGGGTGTCTATGAAGCCATGTCTAGTAGAGTCTTACAGTCTAGTAGAGTCTTACAGAACAGTATGGAGATGTCTGTACTTTTCTTATGTTTCCCTTCTTTCAAGTCTCAAATCGTGCAGTAGATGTATTATCTAAGAAATTTATGCAAATCCTTATCTTTGTCTATTCATGCTGACTCTGCCTTAGTTTTGAGCTGACAGAAATAGTGAAACTTAAGTCCTTACAGATAGTATTTCCTCAGCCAGTCCCTACAGACAGTTATAGGATTGTATATTGGCTCTGAAAGTATCCCATCAGTGCCTTTACATCCTAAAGTTTGAAATTTTTCATTCATGTTAATCAAAATTTTTCATTAGGCCAAAGTCAGATGTGCTTTTAGATTTATTTCTCAGAATCTCTTTTACAGTATATGATTTAGAGTTAGAAGTATAAACCCAGAAGTTTAGCAGTAGTAGAGTTAGGATAGTATTAACTAGATTGAGTAGATTATATATTCATGGGGATAGTTATAATAAAGGTGAATTAGTAGGCTTGAATAGTATATGAAAGAATTTAATTTTATTGATTCGAGATTAAGTATGATGGTGTGGATGAGTTTATCATTCATGTGTATTATTATACCCCAAACTCTAGAGTAAAGTTATTGCAGTTCAGTTTAGAGTTTAATAAAATGGCCATAGATTTAAGATGGTGTCTTAAAGCTAATTGGGAGATGATAGAACAAGTAACCAAGTCAGGCTCTCAGATTCTAGCAGTAGTGCCAGTATGTGTAGAAAAGCAGTAAGGGAGGACGATTCCCAACCTATTCTTATCTTAGTACAAAGTTTTTCTGTTATAATGATATCTACTCATGCCTAACATATCAGCTCCCTCATCATAGCTCATATTCATGCACTTTATAGAAAAACCATGTATGCTTTCAGTTTCTAGTATGAAGAGTTCTAGTTCACTCAACAGTATAAATCATGTTCCATGGAATCATGAACTCCAAACTTAGGTCATGCAGCTCATGAATCATGTACACATGTTTTACAGTATGTTTAGATCCAGATACTCATGCTACACTTATAATGATCAGCAAAATTTAGTTTATTCCATGTATGTCCTCAGTTCAGACCTCTCTGACAAATTCATGTCATTCATACTTTATTCCTCATGCCTCAGTTGACTGTCAAATTTATTATTTCATGTTTCAGGTCCTCATGTTCTAACTTTCAGTAATCTCTCCTATGTCATAATTTGTTAAAATTTTGTGAGTGTTTTCTTGGGCTAGTGCATGAAAGTTTTAAGGATAGAGGTTTAGAGAAAATAAGGAAAAAATGCTTCTGTGGTGATTTGCCTATAAGCTCATGTGTAGTTATGAAGATAGGCTTGAATGTCATGTTGCCGTACAAGCGGAATGTATAGCTAGTATAAGCTTTCAGTATAATTCAGTCCGTATAGCCAGCAGTCCAGTCTAGTAGTCAGACAGACAAGTTCCTATGGCTTTCTATCTTTCCATCTAGTCATACTATTTGAAATTCTCATGAATATGGCTATATCGAGAGGTAATTCATCCGCATCCATGTAATTTATAAATTCAGCTCAGTTCATGTATCATGCACCAGTTTCAGATCCCAGATATTCAGTCATGATTCAGTCCACAAGTTTCTCATGCATCATCTCAGTACTTTCTTAGTATTTCAGCCAAGTCAGTATCATTAGAGGGACGAAGTACCCCAAGGGGGAGATGTATTGTAATATCCCGAGTATTCATGTCCTAAATCTTTTAATTTACCTCAAAAAATAGGATCCAATTTGAAGTAATAGTTACTCATTAGTTGAGTCTCTCGTTTCTATCTTAGCCTTATAATCATTCTCATGTCATTACATATATTCAAGAAATCAGTTCAATTCATGATATTCAGTTCATGTATCATGTTTCAGAATTAGTTATGCATTCATGTTCCAAGTCATACATATTCAGAATATGATCTTAGTTACCTTCGTACAGTACTCTCAGTCTAACCAATTTCATTTGAGGATGAATGTTCTTAAGGAGGAGATAATGTAATACCCCACATTTTCGGGCTAGTCTTTGAACCATCTTTCCTACGTGTATAAGCTATAATATAAATGATTCCCATGCAAATATGAGTTTCATGATATTTATCCTCATGTTTGATTTGCTTTTGAGGTGAAAAATGTTCATAAGAGTCGCTTAGGACAAAGTTGATACAAGAAAACCAAGGAAGTATCAAAACACACTCCAAATCAGTCCACTAATCTTAAGAATCTGAGGACTTTTTTGGAGACCACTCTCGGATTCACTACTGACAAGAAGAACACTAGGCCCAATGGTGTATATAACACTAAAACAGCAACAACAACAACAAGATGATAACAATATAACACAAGAATAAAATGAACAATAAGTTACTGCTTCACTAAAATACAAGAACAAACAGATTCAAGTTACAACATTAACAAGATTACAATAAGATAAAAGGATAGATAGATGGACTACATAAAGATGTAATCTTAAGAACTCAAGATCCTATTCCACTCTTGAACCCTTAACAATAAACACCTCAATTCACCTATCTCTTACATGACACAAGATTGTGTTCCACCCCTCTAGCATCTACGTTTCCAAGCAAAATACAATCACTAGTGATTCCATACTAGATCTTGCCCTAGTTTCGGTTAGTGGCTTTTCCAAGTTCTAACTATGGTGTTTCAAGTCTTACGATACTTACAATAATATCCAAAAGCTAAGTCTAAAAGCGCTACAATGTTCTATTTATATTATGTTACAAATAAAATATAGAAAAAAACAAAAGGCCCCTTAGAGACTTAGGTGCCCATCAAGTGTAGTATGTCGGCTGAGTTTTAGTGCATTTAGGTCCCCTTTTGCACTTCAATTGGATACACCAAGTCTATGACGCAACATGCACTCCTATAAGTCCATATCTGTGATTATTCCCATATTATCCTCTCTGTCTTGAGAGAAATTTGCCCACAAATTCACGGCTTCACCTCGTTCAATTGGCCACTTCAAACGAAACCACTCAAAACAGCCCACAAAACATGAGATAGCACAAAAATAGTCCTAAAAAAAATGAGTAATCCGAGAGCACATTAACACAAGTATTGGCCAACATATTCATTTTGAACCTCAACTTTCTCTCCATCTTGAGCCTTGACTTTAATCTTATCCGAAACACGTATCCTACCATCATACAAGCATCGTCGTAGACTCTATATCCGTCATGTTCCTTTCTAACATTCTCCTCTACATGGACATGTCGGATTTGGTGAAGTGGAGTTTTGGTTGAGAGGATTGATTTAGTAAAGTGGAGTTTCAGTGGTGGAGCTTGGACGGGAGGGATTTGGTTTCCAAGTCCTTTTTGTTGGACCTGATCAAATGGAGGAGGGATTGACCTATGTAGGTATTGGGTTGGAGGACATTTGGTGGATTGGCTTATGTATATATCATTTGGTGGTGGTCTTGGAGGATTGATTATTTGAGGTAATGCTTCAAAAGTAGAATCATGAGAATTACTCCAACTCTCCACTCGATCCAACCACTCAAGTATAGCAGACATATCCAAGCCTAATATTTCAAGACCCATATTGTCCTTAGCTATTTCTCGAGCAATATAACCAAGTTGGGACAAAATGGTGTCAATTATAGCCAAGGAATTACCTACAAAATAGAAAACATGTTAGTTGTACTAAAACATCCCCACTCTCTCTTTTTGTTTCTTGCCTCCCGGATCCCTCACACTCAATCTCACAAGTGTTGTAAGCTTGCCTGTACTCTTAAGAGATTCTAAGAGGTGAATCCACGTTTACAAAGACTCTAAAGAGTAAATAAACACACAAGGACGTATTACAACGCCTCAAAAATTTAAGACACATAAAGGAAAGTTAACACAAAGAACAGTTTCAAAACTAACTTACAATCTAGTTCTAGCTGATAAGTTAGTAAAGGAATTAACAAATGATACTAAAGAACAACAAAATGAAACTAGTAGATCAAAATTTGAACTTAAAATTTATTGGTGAACAATATTTGGTGACATGGCAATCCATGATTGGCCTCGGTTCTCAATAATTTTATTTTCCAAATTTGGAAGTCTTGATCAATTTTACAGTTTGTAATTAGTGGGAATTGGTTAAGGAGGGAACTATAAGTCTTGGAATCCTTATTTAAATTTCAAACAAGAAGAATTGACTTTCTTTTTACTTCTCCTTAAAATATGGACCCTTGTTTTATGGAATGTGGTTCAGATGTGATTTGACTAGTTGGTGAGTGATGGTAAGTCTTTCAAGACTAACAAAGATCTCACAGCTTTTCCTTCACCTTTTTGGATCTAACTTTCACTTTATTTTAACAAGGTATAAATGTTGGGAAGAACATCAAGAACACTTCAACAATCACCAAGAAAAATCAACAACAACCATCAAGATCCACAACACAACCACATGGCCAACTCCACTACAACAATGTTTCACACAGCCAAGACTACAAAACCACCCATAAATAGCCTAGTTTCTTTATGTTGTGTTTCAGTTTTAGCAAGAGAGGAAGGTTGTGATAAACAAAAAGAAAACAACAACAACCTTTCAAGATCTACAACAACAACACCAGCGTCCAACTAAATCCACAACAACAAGAACAACACCACAATGCCAAAATAATATTCACAACAACAATCTCAACAATTCCAGCACAATTTTAGATCAAGACTCGGGAGTGTTAGAGAAGAAGAAAGCTAACACTAAAAACAACAAAGAAAACAAGAGAACACTTAGATGTAGACACCACAATACGGCCAAGACTACAACAACAAGAACAACAACTTCTCGGCCAAGAACAAAAAAGGGACAGATTACACCTTTTTTCTGGAATTTTTAGCTTTTCAACAATTTTTTTTCTAACAAGAAAGACCAAGATTGATCTTCTAGGAACAATATCAAGCCATTCTCTGATACTAAATGATACAAGAAAACCAAGGAAGTATCGAAAAATACTCCAAATCAGTCCATTAATCTTAAGAATCCGAGGACTTTTTTGGAGACCACTATCGGATTCGCTACTGACAAGAAGAATGCAAGTCACAATGGTGTATATAACACCAAAATAGAAACAAAAACAACAAGATAATGACAATATGATACAACAATAAGATAAACAACAAGTCACGGCATCACTAAAATACAAGAACAAATGTATTCAAGTTACAATACTAACTAGATTACAATAAGATAAAAGGATAGACAGATAGACTACATGAATATGTAATCTTAAGATGTCATAACCTGAATCGAGGCCCTGGCCGTGATAAGCATCCCGAACCATGAAGGCCCGGATACCTTTCTAAACTTGAAATCATATACACTATTCATACATAAAGATAGAAATATGGAAATTATAGCAAGGCGGAATCATGGTCATAAATCTAATATGAATTTAGAACTTAATAACGAAATCCAAAACTAACAAGCAACATCTGCAAACCATCAGTAAAATCTCTACTACATGATCACTAACACAATCTGAAAACTGGGACAAGGCCCCTAGTACACCAAAACCATAACTAATAATAGCTGTCTGAAAGTAAACAGACCTTCTGGAATTAAGAAGGCTCACTAACTAGACATTGCAACTCTGTTTAATAAAATCTATTACTTTTCTAAACCCCTAGACTGAGCCTCAGAACCTGGAGGGAGGAGGGGGGGTCAATACAGATGTACTGATACACAAAGTAATCCAAAATAAAACTTTTATATAAGTAAAATAGTGGAGAGAAATTTGTTAAAACATCATGCATAAACAGTTCTCAAAACATATGGGAACTTTTTGAAAATCATATGTCATTCTTGTTCTCAAAACATATGGGAACTTTTTGAAAATCATATGTCATTCTTGTCATTGTAATGTCTATTCTTTGTATTACTTTTGAGTTAGGTAGCACTCCTCTACAACTCTGATATTCCACGGGCTATATGGAATCTGCCATTGACTCGGCCGGGAAGCCCCTAACCCAAGTATTCTCAAGGGTTGGAGTCTCTGATTTTGATACGCCACACGGCATTAGGCCAGCGTAATATAATATACCCAAATCGGCAAATCATAACTTTTGGGCAATGATTTATCTAAACTCTGGCCCTCTTCAGGAAATCACTTAACATCTCTTTATGTCCTATTTTAGCCTTTTCTGAACATGCATTATTCTGAAATTTTAAAACATGAAAGTCTGATTTCTGTATTAATCTGTCTCTGTTATGACTTGTCTGAGTTGGTATAGTCATACCAAGACTTGCAAGTTGTTATTCTGAGCCATATATGATTCTAAAACAATGTTCAGGGCACTTGATCATGCATAGAGTGTAAGAAGAGTCATATCTCAAAACATAAGTAAAAAATCATGCACAGGCTTTCCATTTATTCAACAATTTCAATAAGTAGTGGCCAGCTTCTCAAAAACATTCCGGAAGTTTCTTTTTTATCAATCTCTACACTTAAAATCATTAAAGAAATCCTCTCTCCCATTTTTAATCATCATGAATTTCACATAAGACAAATAGTATCTTGAATTATTCTGTAAACCATAAAATATAAGGATTCATTACTTGTAAATCAAATAACAAAGTAATGGGAGAGAGAGATTATATATTTAATGCTCTCGATTCACAATTCACAGTTTTCAATGCATACGTACATATATACAATTCAAATCAATTTCGGGGAAGGCCTAAAGACCAAAAAAATATTATCAAAGCTTTTAAAATAGGAATGTATTAATAAATTCAAAAACCCCTTTCTTAAAATCATGATTTCTATACCCATGAGATTTTAGGAAAATCCCACGTACCTCAATTATGAAGAATAATGGCTGATCCTTGAAGCCTATGTTTGGGGATTCCAAATCTCCAATTAATTTCAAAAATTCACGATTGAATCTTGAGTTTCTTGGAGGAGAAGTATGTGAACTAGGGTTTTTATTTTGAGGAAATTCTTGAGAATGTCGTATCTTATGCTTGTAGAGGTATAAATCTCCTGTTTGGACATTTTAAGAGACATGAAAAAAAATCCAAACTACCCTTGTTAACTTCTGAACTAAATTGAAAAAATTTAAACTGGGAACCCAATCTTATGGGCCACCGCGACACGCCACTATCGCGGTGGCTCACTAGAAATTGACGAATGGGAATTCGACCCACTCTGCGATGTACCACCATTGTGGAGTTTCACTGGAAATTGATCATCATCATTTAAACCCTCTCCGCGATGCGCCAAAGATAGGAATGATGGTGTTTTACGATTAGGACTTAAATTAACTATAACTCCTTCACCAAGTGTCCATTTTGGATAAATCTTATGTCGACAGAAAACTTATTCGATCATCTACGTAATGAAAAGTTGAAATCTAAGGAACTACATAGGAAAATAAGTATAAATCATTCTAGAAGCTAATGCTTGATACTTTAGGGGCAAAAAATTCATCTAGGAAAAACTTCGGGGCGTTACAAGGCATAGAAAGAATAATGCAAGGATTGTACCTTCCAATTCGTCATCCATTGGATAAAAATGGTTTGGGTATCTAGCTCTCATGTCAACTTCTGATTCCCAAGTTGCTTCTTTAATTTTATGATTTCTCCACAACACTTTAAATAAGGCTATCGCTTTGTTCCTCAATATTCTAACTTGGAAATCTAAAATTTCTACAGGATCTTCTTCATAGGATAAGGAGTCTGTCAATTTAATTTCTTTGATAGGCAACACTAAATAATGGTCTCCCATGCACTTCTTTAACATAGATAGATGAAATACCGGATGAACAAAACCCAAATTGGCAGGCAATTCTAACTCATACATAACTTCTCCTATTCTTCTTATTATCTGGTATGGCCCTACATAGTGAGGACTCATCTTACCCTTCTTCCCAAACCACATAACTCCCTTTATGGGAGAAACCTTGAGAAATACCTAATCTCCAACCTCAAACTCTATATATCTTCTCCTAACATCGCCATAGGACTTAAGTCATTCTGTAATGACTTTCACATCCTTCATTGTCCGATGAACAAGATCAGGCCCAAACATCTGCGTCTTACCCACTTTATACCACCCAATTAGTGACCTACATCTTCTTCCATACAATGTATCAAATGGTGACATCTTACTACTGAAATAGAAACTGTTATTATATGCAAACTCTATCAGGCGTAGGTGTTCCACTCAACTAACTTTAAAGTCAATCACACAGTCTCTCAATATGTCCTAAAGGGTCTGAATGGTGCACTCAACTTGGCTATTAGCCTGAGGGTGAAAAGCAGTGCTTAGGTTCACTTGGATACCTAAACCTCTCTAAAAGATCTCCAAAACTGAGAGGAAGATTATGTACCTTAGTCTGATATGATGGACACAGGTACCCCATGCAAATGAACTATTTCTGCAATGAATAGCTTGGCATAATCCTCTCCCAAATAATTAGTCCTGACAGGTAGAAAGTGAACTGACTTGGTCAGCCTATCTACAATTACCCAAATGGAATCATCTGGTTTCGGGACCTCGGAAGTCCTATAATAAATTCCATATTAATTATCTCCCACTTCTACAAAGGCAAAACTATCCCTTGAGAAGAACCACCTAGCCTCATATGTTCTACTTTAACTTGTTGAAAATTCAAACACTTGGCAACATAGTTAGCCACATCATGCTTCATATTATTCCACTAATAAAGGGTTTTCAAATCACGATACAGCTTAGTAGAGCCTGGGTGAACAACATGCCTCGACGTGTAAGCTTTGTCAAGGATTCTCTTCCTAAGACCATCTATATCTGGCACACACAACCTACCCTGGTATCTCAAAATACCATCACCACCAATTTTAAATGACATTACCTTTTGTTGACCCACATCTTTCTTGATCTGTATCAAGATGGGATCTTCAACCTTCTTCTCTTCAACTTTTACACAAAGGGAAGATTTTGCTATCTCATGTACAACCACTCCTCCATCCTTGGAATCCAAAAGTCGCACTTCTAGATTTGCAAGTTGATGAATATCCTTCACCATCTCCCTTTTTTCTTTCCCCACATAAGAAAGACTGCCTATAGATAACCTGCTGAGGGCGTCAGCTACCACATTTGACTTGCTCGGATGCTAGTGCAGGCTTATGTCATAGTCTTTTAAAACTTTCAACCATCGCCTCTTCTTGATATTCAATTCTTTCTGTAAGAAAACATACTGTAAACTTTTGTGGTCAGTAAATATATCAACATGTACCCCATATAAATAGTGCCGCCAGATCTTAAGTACAAAAACCACAGCCGCTAACTCCAATCTATGAGTAGGATAGATTCGCTCATGCACCTTCAATTGCCTAGATGTATAAGCCACTACCTTACCATGCTGCATAAGAACACACTGATGTCCCACTCGAGATGCATCACAGTATGCAACAAAACCTTCTGTACCCTCTGAAAGAGTCAAAAGAGGAGTAGTAGTCAACTTGTCTTTCAACTTCTCAAAACTATTCTCACAAGAGTCATACCACAAAAACTTCACCTTTTTCTGAGTCAACTTAGTAAGTGGTCCAGATATAGAAGAAAAACTCTCTATGAACCTCCTGTAATAACCTGCCAAACCCAAGAAGCTCCGAATATCAGTTGGAGTCGTGGGTCTGGGGCATTTCTTCACAGCCTCAACCTTTTGGGGATCAACCTTAATCCCCTCACTAGACACAATATGCCCCAATAAAGCAATAGCATTTAAACAGAATTCACATTTAGAGAACTTTGCATACAACTTATGATCTTTGAGAGTCTGGAGGATAATTTAGAGGTGATTGGCATGGTCCTCCTCACTTTTGGAATAAATCAAGATATCATCAATGAAAACTATGACAAACAAGTCTAGAAACTGTCGGAAGACCCTATTCATTAGGTCCATGAAGGTTACAGGGGCGTTAGTCAACCCGATGAACATGAATAGGAATTCATAATGACCATATCTGGTTCGAAAAGCTATCTTGAGAATTTCTGACTCCCTAACATTCAATTGATGATATCCTGAATGAAGGTCTATTTTAGGAAAGTACTTAACACCCTGAAGTTGGTCAAACAGATCATCAATCCTTGGAAGTGGATACTTATTTTTGATAGTGGCCTTGTTTAACTAGCGGTAATATATGCACATACGTAAGGAACTATCTTTCTTTCGCACAAAAAGTATAGGTGCACCCCAAGGAGAAACACTAGGATAGATGAAACCTTTATCTAGGAGGTCTACTAGCTACTCTTTCAACACTTTCAACTCTACTGGAGCCATTCTATATGGCGGAATGTAGATGGGATGGGTGTTTGGCAACACATCTATGCCAAAATATATCTCCTTATCAGGTGGTATTCCTGGGAGATCATCTGGAAAGACTTCTGGGAATTTATTTACCACAGGGACAGACTGAAGAGAAAGACTTTCGGTGTTAAAATCTTTAACTCGAATAAGATAATACAAGCAATCTTTGGAAATGAGTTTATGGGCCTTGAGATAAGATATGAAGTGCCCTCTTGGAGCTAAAGAGTGCCCTTTCAATTTTATTGTTGGCTCATTCGGAAAAGAAAAAGTAACCTTTTGGGTTCTATAGTCTAGTGTGGCATAAAATGAATGGAGCTAGTCCATCCCTAGGATAGAATCAAAATCAACCATATCAAGCTCTATGAGATTTGCCACAGTATCCCGGCTAAGAATAAACACAACACAAATTTTTATATATATGCTCATAGTCACAATAGAATCATCCATTGGAGTGGAAAAAGAAAAAGGGTCGGTAATGACTTTGGGCTCAAACCCAAAACTGACAGTCACATATGGGGTCACATAAGACAAGGTAGTCTCGGGATCAAGTAACACATAAATATCATGGGAAAAAATTTGTAACGTACCGGTGAAAACATATGGTGAGGCCTCTATCTCCTGGCGGTTAGTCAAAGCATACAGCCAGTTAAGACTGCTTCCGACAATTGAAGTGGCGCCCTTTTGAGGCGTTGGTGGTGCGGAAAAATTTTCTTGAGATTTTACACCACCAACATTATTTATAGCAGATAGACAATACCTCTGTAAGTGACCCAACTGACCACATGAATAACATAAAAATGCGCCCCACTAACACCTTCCTGGATAATTCCTACCACAAGTCTTACACCATAGAAAAGTATAATGCTGCGGAGCCACACTACCCTATGACTGAGTATCCTGAGCTCTAGATCTCTGATTAGTCTGGAAACTTTGAGATCTTCTATCAACTGGAGGTCTAGGCACTGGGGCGCTGCCTGCGCACTGTGCATTATCCCAATTCTTCTTCTTCTGCCATTTATTGCCGCACTTACCACTTTGTAGCTGACTGTGATGCTGATCTACTATTCTGGATCTCTTGCCTGCCTGTCCTTCTCTCACGATTCAATGATTTTATTTTTATTTTCTTATACCTGTTGCATATGGACTGACAGCCTAGCAAAGCCCATATCCCTATTTAGCATCACCCCTTGACATTCAAGTATAAGATTATCTGAAAGACCGGATGCAAACTTCCTTAACTAGGCTCTCATATTGCTAGTCATCTGTGGCGCATAGCGGACTAATTGATTAAAATTCAATGTGTACTCCTAGACACACATATTTCCCTGCTTCAGATTGATAAACTCCTTATCTTTGTCCTCCCTTAACTCTAGAGTAAAGAATCGATCAAAGAAGGCTTCCAAAAATTCTCCCCAAACTGTGGGCTCAGTACTCTCTCCCTTTGAATTCTCCCATTCGTTATACCACTGATTTGCAACATCCTTGAGTTGATAAGTTGCCAAATCTACCCCTTCTATCTCCTCCAGATGCAATACCTTAAAGATCTTCTCCATCTCATTCACAAATTCCTATGGATCTTCTTCTACCTTGGTACCAGTAAACTTAGGCGGGTTCATTCTCATGAATCGACCTACCTTAGTAGCCTCAAATGTAATAGATGTAGACCTAATGTATTCTGATCATTAAGCCTGATTATCCACTAACTGTGCCAGCATATAAATAGACTGTCTGAATTCTGCATTAGAAATATCCCTCTGAGAATTTGGAGGATGGTTAACATTAGTCCGTGGAGCCCGAGATGGGCTAGTTGGGACTGGAGGTACTTCTAGAGTAGGAACAGGTTCTGGGGTGAGAGATATATTATGTGTCTGTATCCCGTGAGTGGGAAGGACCTCATCTATCTATGTATTCTAATCGATAGCGCGACGAGGAGGCATGATCAATTTTTCTGATAGGCAAGAGAGCATTGATTAGAGGCATATTAGACTCCAAAGCACGAACTAGATCACAAAGAGGGGAAACATTCCCAAACACCTAGTATCCCCTTGCTTCTAAGTGTGGCACGCTACACACCCATAAACAAGACTCTAACTGATGCAATTTCACAAACACCCTAGGACCATGAATCGTGCTTTGATACCAAGTTTGGTACAACCCAAACTAAGGCCCTGTCCGTGATGAGCATCCCTAACCATGAAGGTCGGACACCCTTCTAAACTTGAAATCATATACACTATTCATACATAAATAAGGAAATACGGAAATTATAGCAAGGCAGAATTATTTTCATAAATCTGATATAAATTTAGCATTTAAGAACAAAATTCAAAACTAACTAGAAATATTTACAAACTGTCTGCAAAATCTCTACTACATGATCACTAACACAATCTGAAAACTAGGACAAGGCCCCCAGTAGACCAAATTAATCCAAAATAAAACTTTTATATTAGTAAAATAGGGGAGATAAATTTATTAAAAAATCATGCATAAACAGTTCTCAAAACACATGGGCACTTTCTGAAAATCATAAGTCATTCTTGTTAATGCATTGTCTATTCTTTGTATTACTTCTGAGTTAGGTGGTATTCCTCTACAACTCTGATATTCCATGGGCTATATGGAATCCTCCATTAACTCGGCGGGGAATCCCCTAACCTAAGTATGCCGCAAGGTTTGGAGTCTCTGATTCTGATACGCCACACGACACTAGGCCAGTGTAATATAATATACCCGGATTGACAAACCATAGTTTTTGAGAAATGAATTATCTAAACCCGTGCCCTCTTTATGGAACCACCTAACATCTCTTTATGCCCTATTTTAGCCTTTTCTGAATATGCATCATTCTGAAATTTTAAAACAGGAAAGTCTGATTTTTGTATTAGTCTGTCTCTATTATAGCATTGTCTGTGTTGGTATCGTCATACCAAGACTATCTAGTTGTTATTTTGATCCATATATGATTATTTCATTCTGAAACAATATTAAGGCAACTTGATTATGCATATAGTGTAAGAAGAGTGATATCTTAAATCATAAGTCAAAAATCATGCAAAGGCTTTCCATTCATTCAACAATTTCAATAAGTAGTGGCCAGCTTCTCAAAAACATTCCTGAAGTTTCTTTGATTATCAATCTCAACACTTAAAATCATTAAAGCATTCCTCTCTCCCATTCTTAATTATTAATAATTTTACATAAGACAAATAGTATCTTGAATCATTCTGTAAACCATAAAATATAAGGAGTCATAACCTGTAAATCAAATAATAAAGTAATGGGAGAGAGAGATTATATATTTCATGCTCTCAATTCACAATTCATGGTTTTCAATGCATACGTACTTATATACAATTCAAATCAATTAGAGGGAAGGCCTAAAGACCAAAACAATATTATCGAAGCTTCTAAAACATGAATATATTCATAAATTCAAAAACCCCTTTCTTAAAATCATGATTTCTATACCCAAGAGAATTTAGGAAAACACGTACCTTGATTATGAAGAATAATGGATGATCCTTGAAGCCTACAGTTTGGGGATTCTAAATCTCCGATCAATTTCGAAAACCCACGATTGAATATTGAGTTTCTTAGAGGAGAAGTATATGAACTAAGGTTTTTAGTTTGAGGAAAATCTTGAGAATATCATATATTATGGTTGTAGAGGTCTAAATATACTGTTTGGACATTTTAAGAGACTTGAAAAAAGTTCAAACTACCCTTGTTAACTTCTGAACGAAATTGGAAAAATTTAAATTAGGAACCCGATCTTATGGGCCACCGCGATGCACCACATCGCGGTGTCTCACTGGAAATTGACGAATGGGAATTTGGCCCATTCTATGATGTGCCACCATCGTGAAGTCTCAGTAAAAATTGACCATCGTCATTTAAACCCTCTCTGCGATGTGCCAATGATAGGAATGACAGTGTTTTATGATTAGGACTTAAATTAACCATAACTCCTTCATCGAGTGTCCATTTTGGACAATCTTATGTCGATAGAAAACTTATTTGATCATATACATAATAAAAAGTTGAAATCTAAGGAATTCCATAGGGAAATAAGTATAAATCATTCTAGAATCCAATGCTTGATACTTTAGGGACAAAAATTTAAGCTAGGAAAAACTACGTAAGAACTCAAGTGCCTATTCCACTCTTGAACCCTTAACACTACACACTTTAATTCTCCTATCTCTTACTTGACACAAGATTAGATTCCACCACTCTAGCATCTACATTTCCAAGAAAAATACAATCACTAGTGATTCCATACTAAATCTTTCCCTAGCTTTGCTTGGTGGATTTTACAAGCCCTAACTATGGTGTTTCAAGTCTTACAAGACTTAAAATAATATCCAAAAGCCAAGTATAAAACCCCTACAATGTTATATTTATACTAGGTTACAAATAAAATAAAAAAAGACCAAAAGGCCCCTTAGAGACTTAGGTGCCCATCAAGTGTAGTATATTGGCTGATTTTTAGAGCATTTAGGTCCCCCTTTGCACTTCAATTGCACACACCAAGTCTCAGATACAAGATGTACTCCTATAAGTCCATATATGTGATTATTCCCATATCAAAAGTTGAGCTTAGAGCCTTTGATTCGTCTAAAGTTTGGCATTCAATTCTACAAGGGTCTAACTTAAACGTATATAACTTTTTTTATACATAGAATTTTTTAGATCAAAACCCAACAAATTGTTGATAATTGAATTAGCTTTCTAGCAATACCAATTTTGCCAAAATTCGATACCCGAGTGAAAAGTTATGGAATTTTCCATGTGAGGCAGTAAGCCGATGCGATAGCAATGCGATGCGTTAGCTAGCGCGTTACAGAACTATTTCACATGCTAATTCAGTTTATAAAGGGTCTAGGGCCTCTTTGGTCGCTTTACCTCACCCAAATCCGCCCATAAAACTTAATTTCAGCCCCCAAAAGCAATATACACTCGATTATTCATCTTTTCTCTCGAAGAAAAACCCTAGCCTCCTAAAGAACAGTAAGAACTTCATTAGTTTTTTTCTTCAAGAAAATCCAGAACTCAAGTGTATATGTATACCCTCTGGTTCGTGTGGCTACACCCACTGGGCCCCTATCAACTAGGGGAGAGCTAGGCTCATATAGCCTGTGGGTGCCTTCTTATGTTATGGTGATTGAGCTACACAATCCAGGCTACATTTTAAAGTATATGTTAAACTCCGTTCCCTGTCCCGACATGTGATATATATATATATATGCATTTGATTATGCTAATTGATTTTGAATATTTTTGAACTGTTGATCACGACATTATGTTATCCTTATCCCTGAGTTACATACTAGTGTTCACCCCACTAGCCATCTTTGGATGCTATATCCCCATGTGATGTAGGCACCAGTGATACCTCTACTTTTCTTGCACAGAGTTAGGTGGATTGTCTCAATTCATCGGTTCATTGTGGCGAAGTGGTGAGCTTCCATTCTTTGGAAGGTTTAGACATTTTATCAGTTTTCATTCTTAGAATTGAGTTGATAGTTTTCATTATCATTAACATTATCATTTTAATTGTCATCTGTAAGAGTCGGGGACATGTCCCAACAAAGACTAGTTTTTGGTTCTTCTGTTAGAAGGCTTTATTGGATCATTGTTGACTTGGGTGATGTTGGTGGGTTTTTTTTGGCTCGTCGATGTTTATTGGTTATAAAATACAATTTATTCTTTAAACTTATCTTGTTATATGTTCGAAATTCATCCGACATTGGGGATATCATATGGTTTGGTTTGGTGCATAGGGGTGGTCTCCAATCCCCGTGGGACTTGAGACACCTGTCACAGTGATACCCTAGTTCGGGTCGTGACACTTGGTCTCCACCCAAAGTAAAATAATTGGTCTCAAAGTACTTATCCTTTGTACATGTCAAAATGGATCATCAATAATTAAATTTTTAATTAAAAATTTTCTTTTTCTCAAAGTAAGATTAAAATATTATTAAATTATTTTAAAATATCTAACAGTCCCATATTTTTTAAAATTAATTTATAAGTAAAAAGAATTTAACTTGTTGGATTTATATGGACAAAATGCAATAGGTTTGGTGTGTTTTGAACTATGAACCAAACTTATACTGATAAAATTTAATTTACAGAATTATTGGTGAAATATAATATTTCTATGGACCAAATCACTCTTATTGTAAGCCAGAGACTTTATCAATCATATTTTGATCATAAATTTATTGTTCAATGAGGTTTTATGCCAATAGGCCATGTGCGTGGTTGATATTCATGCGAGCTCCAGAGACTAGGCTGAAGTCTCATAGGAACGGGCTCATTCCACTTTTCATATAGGTAAATTCTTGAAGTGTACACTGCTTTAAATACACCATCCGTAAGGACTATAAATTCATTAAGAGTTAATAACTCATCCCTCAATTTTAGTAGCAGTTCGAACACTCTCAATAAGTGCACTGTGTCAATATCGAATTGTTATTACCCATATAACCTACTTCATGGAATCTCCAATCACATAGGTTGGGTTACCATCGGTATTGACAATCATATTGGCCTTAATCCCTTCTCTTTTGAGATTTTGAAGAACTAATTTTCTCCCAACAAGTTTAGTCAATGAATCGGCCAAATTTAATTTTGACTTCATATATTAAATGGAAATTATTCCATCTCTCAGAAACTGCTTAACACCATCATGCCTCAATTTCATATGTCTATTCTTACAATTGTTAGATTTATTCTTTGCAATAGCAATTGCACCTTGACAATCACAGTTTACATACATGGAAGGCACCATATCATTATTTTTTTAAGAGATATTAGACAACAGATCATACTTTTTTAAAGGGATATTAGTCAATATATCGTGCTTTTTTAAAAGAGGTATGGGCAACAGATCATTCTTTTTTAAAGGTATATTTGCTAAGAAATTTCTTAGCTATTCAGCCTTAGTACTAGCTAACTCCAAAGCTACAAACTCAAATTCCATAGTTGATCTAGAAATGATCATTTACTTAGCTGATCTCCACGATACTGCACTACCACTTAACATGAACACATAACCACTAGTATATTACGTGAACACATAACCACTAGTTGATTTGTCTCATCTTAATCAGAGATCCAATTTACATCACAATATCTTTCTAAAGTAGAAGGAAGTCCACTCTATAGAATACCATAATTTATGGTTTCTTTTAAATATTTCATTAACATCATTAATGCAGACAATGCTCTTTATTAGGGTTATGAGTATACCTACTCAATCTACACACAACATAAGTTATATCATGCCAGGCAAAATTCATCAAATGCATTAGACTCCTAATAATCTGTGCATAGTTTGGACTGGGCAACTGGGATACCATTATTACTCTTCAATTGAGAGTTAGCTTCATAACAAGTGGCTAAAGGAGTTACCTCCCAACATTCAAACTTCTTAAGAATCTTTTCAACATAATGTTCTTGTGTTAACATTATTCCATCTTCACTCCTTGTAACTTTAACTCTCAATATCATGTTTACTTCACCCAGATCTTTCATATTAAAGTTAGTAGACAAAAATAATTTGATACCTTGAACAATATTTAAATTTGTACCAAATATAAGCATGTCATCAACATATAAGCAAATTATCATATAATAATTGTATACTACTTTGGTATAAATACATTTATCCACTTTAATATAAGAAAATCCATCTTTTATTAGGAATTGGTCAAATTTCTTATGCAATTGTTTAGGAGCTTGTTTAAGGCCATAAAAAGATTTAATTAATTTTCAACTTTATTTTCTTGTCCAGAAACTACACATCCTTCAGGTTGAACGATATAAATTTATTCTTCTAAATCACCATTTAGGAAAGCTGTTTTTACATCCATTCGATGGATAAAAAGTTTATGAATTGGTGCTAAGGTAATTAAAATTTGAATAAAAGAAATTCGTGTCACTGGTGCAAATGTATCAAAATAATAAAGATTTTATTTTTGAGCAAATAATTAGCTACTAAACAAGCCTTATATTTATCTATAGATCCATCGAGATTAAGTTTCTTTTTTAAACACCCATTTACAACCAATAGGCTTTTCACTAGGAGGTAAATCAGTTAAAATCCAAGTATTACTTTTCATGATAGAATCAATTTGAACTTTAGTTACCTTTGTCAAAAATTTGGAGTCATAAGAAGATATATCTTCAAAATAATTTGATGGTTCATTATCGACAACAAAAGTTTGAAAGTCATTTCCATAAGAAAAATATTCTTTTCTAGACCTTTTACTCCTCCTTAATTCCTCAATATTAGAGGCAGATTCACTTTCTCTTTCAATAGGTGCATGACATATTTTATCACAAGTGGAAAAATATTTTCAAAGAATTCAACATTCTTTGTCTGAATAATAGTATTGCTATCAAGCACATCACTTTTTAAAACAAAAAATCTATATGAAACTGTAATACCTCGAACTTTCCTTAAGTCTAAATTATATCTCTATAAGATTAAGAAATAACTTCCAAAGTTAGTAGTGTTTAAATCAGATAAAGTTTTCCTAATTTTGAGTTTTTATCATGTGTGAAATTGAATTATATTTCCAGCGATACCAATTTCGTCCAAATCCGGTATCAGAGTGAGAAGTTATGGCCATTTTACTGAGAGATTTCATAACCGCCCATGTGCAACAGGCCGGTTGACGAACCGTCGAGATTGCGATAGACCATCATTCAAATCGTGACAACCAAGGAAGTAAACCCATCTACTAGCCAAGTGCGACGGTCAGGATGACAAATCATCGAGCTTGCAATGGACCGTTGCCCAAGCCATCGCTACTAAGGCAGTGAGCCCCTATTCTGGTCCAAGTGCGACGGTTAGACCAACGAACCGTCAGGCCAGCAACAGACCATTGCACGAGCCATCGTAGATACCGTTCAACATTTTAAAGATATTTTAAAAAGGGCTTTTTTTCCCACCCCTTTTAATACCTAGATATATCAAAACAAAGCATAGAACTTCAGAATCATCCAAAGCATCATGAACTAGGGTTTTCTCTCAAGATTATCCCTCAAGAGAAAATCCAAATCTTTCTCCAAGAACCTCAAGATTCCACCATAGTTTCTACAAAGTGAGTTAAGATTCAAGTTTCCCAAGTCAAAAGCTTCAAGAACCCTCACTCAAGAGAACAAAAAAGAGTCTCAAGCAAGTTTGTTCATCTATAAGTTATAATCTAATGTATGTGGGGGTTAGAACAAGAACACTCCTTTCATCCTTGTGCCCAAAAGTTGTTTTAATTACAAAGATATATGGTTTAAATGTTTTAGTTATGAAACTAAAGTATGGGTTATACCTTATGTTGTATTTCTTGTGATGGTTTCAATGTTTTAGAAATTGAAGTACATGAGTATGTTGAGATTATAATGCATATTGCTGAAAATTTCCAGATTTGTATATGATTTATGAAACTTTGTGATATCGAGTATGAATTTTGATATGTCTTAATGTGAGATTGATATATGGGTCATTAAGCCCTATTTAAGATTGCAATTTAAGAAGTTTTGTGCAATACGCACGCATGATTTGAGTATTTTGATATTATTAAGAATGTTTTGGCATTAATGGTCATAGTAGATTTGAAATCCACTTTTGTAAATGAGATTACAGATTTTATAATTGGGTTATTTATGAACCACAAGATTATTTTAAAGTGGATTTTCATGAAATTAGCATATCTAACTAAAGGGATTAGTACTTAGGATGGAGTCGGGAAAGTTACTATGGTTTCGTACCCTAGAACTACATGCCACCGTAGGATTGAGATTTATAGGCTCGAGGCCGAGATAGTGGTCACTAAGTTGAGGCTATACTCCCTGGCAAGAGTATGACACCTCACCCCAACGTGAGTTTTCTTCCTTAGCAGGACGAGACATTGGACTACCTATAGGTCGCATGGTTTATGTCGGTTAAGAGAACCTCCCTAATAGCAAGATTTTTCAGAGTTGTTTCTTAAAGTAAAATTTTCCCAAGAAGAAAGTAGTTTTCCCTATTAGTAAGAGTAAGTGATCAGTTTCTAAAGTAAAGCATGTTCCTTGAGATGAGATTTATACTATGTGTTCCATTATTCATAAATTATGAGATATACATTTTGAGATTATTTGAGCTACGTGAGTCAGTTATATTAGCATGCATGATTTCTGTAAAGATTGATGATATTGTTATTTTAACTATCGCATACACCCCCATATACTCAGTACATCCTCAAAGTACTGATCCACATATATGTCTGTGTGCTATATTTCTCATAATATAGGTTCAGGTGCTCAGTCTCAGCAGCATCAGTGATCTCCGAGTACCTTGATCTACACGTCCATAGTTTGTGAGTCCTCATGGTTTGAGGACCTATTTTTCCTGATTTTAATCTTCATAGTAGTTGGGCTATTTATTTTTAGCTGAGTATGAGTTAGTTGGGGATATTTCCCAATGGCTCTCTAGTTCTTGAGTAGTAAAGGCGTTCTCAGACTAGACTATGAGTGGTGTTTTAGACTTTTCAGCATGTTGCTATTCATACAGTATTCTTTTGTTATTTCAGTTGAGATATGTTATGACAGTGCCACTGATTTTCTTTATCTATTTTATAAGTAAGTGTTAGAAGTAGTAATAGTCTCAAAGGGTTAGCTTAGGGCTACTTGTACCCTTAAGCACTGTGTGACGTCTCAGAATGAGATTTTGGGGTGTTACAAACTTTGTATAAGAGCCTAAGGTTTAAGGAGTCCAAGGGAGTCTGACAAGACGCGTTATGTAGAGCCTTGATCATCGGTGTATAGCGTGCCACATCTATGAGCAAGAGGCTATAAGATGTTTTAGAAAAAAAAGGGGTCACCTCTTTCTTTCATAATCTATCATGCTTACGGTTGTATCTCTGTGCTATTAATTCATGCTCTTTTATGATAGAAAATGCCTCCTTAAAGATCTAATGCCCATAGGAATTATAACCAACAACCTCATCCTGTTGATCCCCTGAATAAGAATGTGCCTCACGCTGAGTTTCGGGCAGCTTTTTAGGCGTTAGCCCAGGCAGTCACTGCTAATGTTCAGACTACCATTCTGCATCAGCATGGAGGTGATTTAGCTATAGCCAGGATTTAAGATTTTATGAGGATGAATCCACCAGAGTTCTATGTGTCAAAGGTAGGAGAGACCCCACATTTGCATCTTGATGAGGTAAAGAAGATCACCCAGGTTATGTATGTGATTGAAGAGGAGAGTGTGGAACTAGCCTCTTATCATTTGAAAGACATTGCTTATGACTGGGTTGTGGCGTGGAGGAAGAGTAGGGGGAAGAATGCTGCTCTTATGATTGGCAGATGTTTTTGGATGCATTCTTGGATAAGTTCTTACCACTTAAAATAAGGGAAGCGAAGATATATGAGTTCATAAACCTGAGGCAAGGATCTATGACTATTAAGTAGTACTGTGTCAAGTTCAACCAGTTATCCAAGTATGCTCCTGACTCGGTAACTAACACCCTATCTAGTATGAGTAAGTTCATGACCGGTGTGTCTAGTTTAGTGCTAAAAGAGTGTAGGACTGCTATACTCAATAGGGATATGGATCTGTCTAAGATGATAATACACACTCAATAGATTGATGCAGATAAGATGAAGGAGAGAGATAGAGTAAGGGGAAATAAGAGGGCTAGATAGGAGCAGTTTAAGCATGGTTAGACTAGATCCCATAAAGGGAATCGACTCCAGTTTTAGGATTGTTCATCTATGACAGCACCTTCATCACCTAGTGCTCCCGTGCCCAAAAACAAGCAGGAGCAGGGGAATAGGCCTTCTATGTCCATGTCCTAAAATAGTGTAAGTAACAGACCTCATTATCCTCCATGTACTAAGTATGGTAGGGACCATCCTGGTGAGTGCTTAGCCAATCAGAGGGATTGTTTTGGTTGTGGTAGGATAGGCCATAGAGTTAGAGAGTGCCTACATGCTAGGAAGAGGAGCAGACTTTAAGCCCGTCCAGCCCCTTCTCAGGGCGTTTCATCCAGTACAGCTGTTGGTCAGCACCAGAATAGATTTTATGCCTTACCATCCCATAAGGAATAGAAGGATTCTCTTGATGTTGTTACTGGTATGCTCCGTGTCTTTCACTTTTATGTTTATGTGCTGTTGGACCCTGGGTCAAGTTTCTCTTATGTGACCCTATTAGTTTTTGTGAATTTTGAAATGAGTCCCGCAAAGATTCCCGAGCCTTTCCTGGTTTCTACTCCAGTAGGTAATTCAGTTATTGCTAAGAAAGTATATAAAATTTTTTCTGTCACTGTCCTTCATAGAATCATATTTGTTGATTTGATAGAGTTAAAGATGGTTGATTTTGATATAATTCTGGGTACGGATTGGATTCACTCTTGTTATGCATCTATAGACTGTTGTACCCGTGTGGTTAAGTTTCAGTTTCCTAATGAGCCAGTCTTTGAGTGGTCCAAAAGTTCAGAATCTCCCAAGAGTCACATTATATCCTATCTCAAAGCTAGAAAGTTGATATCAAAAGGTTACATCTACCATCTAGTTAGAGTTAAGGATACTAAGTCTGAGATATCGACCATTCAGTCAGTCAGTATAGTTAATGAGTTTCTTGATGCTTTTTTGGAAGATCTTCCAGGGGTACCTCCTTATAGAGAGATAGAATTTGAGATTGACCTTCTTCCTAATACACAGCCTATTTCTAATCCTCCATACCATATGGCACCTGTAGATCTTAAGGAGATGAAAGAGCAACTCAAAGATCTTCTAGACAAAGGTTTCATAAGGCCCAATATTTCTCCTTGGGGTGCACCCATCCTGTTCGTGCAGAAGAAAGATAGTTCTTTGCGTATGTGCATTGACTATCATCATCTTAATAAGGTCACAATCAATAATAATTACCCTTTTTCTAGAATTAATGACGTGTTTGATCAATTACAAGGTGCAATTTATTTCTCCAAGATAGACCTTAGATCCGTCTATCATCAGCTTAAAGTGAGGGAATATGATATTCCAAAGACAGTCTTCCGAACCCGCTATGGTGACTTTGAATTTCTAGTCATGTCTTTCAGGCTAATTAATGCTCCAATAGCTTTCATGGACCTTATGAATCGAGTGTTCAAACAGTATCTTGATATGTTTGTCATAGTGTTCATAGATAATATCCTCGTGTACTCCCATACCGAGAATGACCATGTGGATCATCTTAGAATTATCTTGCAAACTCTTAAAGATCATTAATTGTTTGCCAAATTGAGCAAGTGTGAATTTTGGCAAAGGTTAGTAGCCTTTCTCAGTCATATTATTTTAGCCGAAGGCATTAGAGTCGATCCCCAAAAGACAGAAGTTATAAGAAATTGGCCTAGACCCATCTATCCATCAGATATTAGAAGTTTCTTGGGTCTAGCTGGCTATTACCACTATTTTCTTGAAGGTTTCTTATATATTGTGTCTTCTATGTCTAGACTGACCTAAAATAAAATTAAGTTCGTATGGTCAGATTCTTGCTAGAAGAGTCTTCAGGAGTTAAAGACTATACTCACTTCAACCCCCATGTTGACATTGCCTGATGGTACAGATGGTTTTGTGATGAATTATGATGCCTCTAAAGTTGGTTTGGGTTGTGTGTTAATGCAGAGAGGTAAGGTTATAGCCTATGCCTCTAGATAGTTGAAGCCGCATGAAAAGAATTACCCAACCCATGATCTTGAATTAGCTGTTGTGGTTTTTTCTTTGAAAATCTAGAGACACTATCTATATGGTATTTATGTTGATGTGTTTATGGACCATTTGTAGTATATGTTTTCTCATAGGGAGTTGAATCTTCGTCATAGGAAATGGTTAGAGTTGCTAAAAAATTATGATATAAGTGTGTTGTATTATTCAAGCAAGGCTAACGTAGCGGTAGACGCCCTTAGTAGATTGTCTATGGGAAGTGTTGCTCATGTGGAGAAAGATAAAAAAGTGTTATCTCAGGAAGTGCATCATTTGGCTACACTAGGTATTAGTTTCCTTAATTTAGCTGAGTGGAATATTTGGTTTTAGAGTGGTTCTGAATCCTTTTTAGTTTTGGAAGTAAAGGAGAAGCAAGACATGGATGCTAGTTTGGTCAAACTGAAGGAGTCAGTTAAGGACTAAAAGGTGGAGGTTTTCTCCCAAGGGGGAGATAGTGTGTTAAGATGTCAAAATAGATTGTGTGTTTCATGTGTTGGTGATTTAAGGTAGAGAATTATTGCTGAGGTGCATGGTACACAGTATTATATTCATCCTGGTGCCACCAATATGTACCACGACTTGCGGGAAGTCTATTGGTGGAGTGGCATGAAGAAGGATATAACAGAGTTTGTGGTGAAGTATGTAACTTGCCAATAGGTTAAGGTAGAGCACCAAAGACCTAGTGGTAAGCTACAAGAGTTCGATATCATGACTTGGAAGTGGGAAGAGGTGAATATGGATTTCATGACTGGTCTAACCCTTTTGCTTCATCATCATGATTTGATTTGGGTTGTTGTAGATAGTTTGACCAAGTCAGTGCATTTCTTGCCAGTGCATACATCTTATACAACTGAGGATTATTCTAGGATGTATATCTAGGATTTATATAGATTGCATGGACTTTTCTTGTCTATAATCACGGATAGGGGTACTCAGTTTACTTCCCAGTTTTGGAGAGCTTTTCAGAAGGGTCTTGGTACCCAAGTACATCTTAGTTCTGCTTTTCACCTATAAAAAGATGGTCAGGCTAAGAGAACCATCCATACTCTTGAAGATATGTTGAGGGCATGTGCTCTTGATTTCAAGGATAGCTGGGATGAGCATTTTCCACTGATTGAGTTTACGTATAACAATAGTTATCACCCTAGCATTCAGATTGCACCATTTGAGGCTTTGTACGGTAGAAGATGTAGATCACCCATAGGTTGGTTTGAAGTGGGTGAGGATGCTGTGATTAGGCCTGATGCAGTGTTTGAGGCTATGGATAATGTTAAGTTGATTAGAGAAATGTTAAAGACAACCCAGAGTCATCAGAAGTCATATGCCAATGTAAGGAGAAGAGATCTTGAGTTTTAGGTAGGTGACTAGGTGTATCTGAAGATTTCACCTATTAAAGTGGTGAAAAGATTTGGCAAAAAGGGGAAGCTTAGTCCCCGTTGTATTGGCTCTTATAAAGTTTTGAGTCATGTTGGGAGAGTAGCTTATAAAGTTGAGTTGCTCGCAGATCTATTAGCTATTCATCCTGTCTTTCATGTCTCCATGCTTAAGAAGAGCATTGGTGATTCCGTTGTTGTAGATCCTTGAGCATTGGTGATTCCGTTGTTGTAGATCCTTTGGAAAGCTCAGATATTCATACCAGTCTTTCTTACGAAGAGATTCCAGTCAAGATTCTAGACCATCAGATCCATACACTAAGGAACAAAGATGTTCCTTTGGTCAAAATTCTCTGGTGGAACCATTCCGTGGAGGGCACTACTTGGGAAGCCAAAGCAGACATGCGAGCCAAGTACCCCTATCTTTTCCCCACAGACTCAGATTTAGCCAAAGTTATTACTCTTCCTTAATTCAAGTTCCTTTCTAATCTTGTGTGTTTAGATATATAATTGTCTTCTCCATGAGTTCATGCATTCTCAGAAGTACTCAAAAGTTTAGAATGAGGTAGAGTTAGTTCAGAAATTCATTTAGCTTTACATTCTCAGTATTCGATGTATTCTTAGTTTAGCTAGTGACATTCGAGGACGAATGTTCCCAAGGGGGAGATATTATAATACCCCAAACATTCCTTATGTCTAAATTGTATCTTTATAACATTAAGGAATGACTTCTAAAGTGAGTAGTGTTTAAATAAGATAGAGTTTTCCTAATTCTAACATTTTAGCGTTTGGAAAATTAAATTAAATTTCCAACGATACAAATTTCATCCAGATCCGATATCAGAGTGAAAAGTTATGACCGTTTTACTGAGAGCTGTCAGAACCACATAGGTGAAACGGGCAGGTTGACGGACCGTCGAGCTTGCGACGGACCATCCCTTGAACTATGTCAACCAAGGCGGTAAATCCATCCATTATCCAAGTGCGACGGTCAAGCTGACAGACCGTCCAGCTTGCGATGGACCATCGCCCAAGCCGTCGCTACAAAGGCAGTGAGCCCCTATTATGGTCCAAGTGTGATAGTCAAACCAATAGACCGTCGCAGATCCCATTCTGCATTTTAAAGTTATTTTTAAAAGAGCTCTTTTTTTCACCCTTTTTAACACCTAGATATATCAAAACGAAGCATAGAACTTCAGAATCATCAAAATCATCAAGAACTAGGGTTTTCTCTCAAGAGAAAATCCAAATCTTTCTCCAAGAACCCTAATATTCCAGCATAGTTTCTGTAGATTAAGTTAAGATTCAAGGTTCCTAAGTCAAAAGCTTCTAGAACCCTCACTCAAGAGTATAAAAAAGAGTCTGAACAAGCTTGTTCATCTACAAGTCATAATCTAAGGTATTTGGGGTTTGAACAAGGACACTCCTTTCGTCCTTGTGCCCAAAAGTAATTTTAAGTGCAAAGATATATGATTTCACAAGTTTTCTTATGAAACTAAAGTATGGGTTATACCCTATGCTGTATTTCTTAAGTTTATGATGGTTTCAATGTTTTAGAAATTAAAGTACATGAGTATGTTGAGATTATAATGCATATTGCTTTGAAAATTTTCAGATTTTTATATCATTTATCAATCTTTATGATACCGAGTATGAATTTTGAAACGTCTTAACATATGATTGATATATGGGTCATTAAGCCCTATTTGAGATTGCAATTTTAAGAACTTTTGTGCTATAAGCACCCATGATTTGAGTATTTTGAGATTATTGAGAAAGTTTTGACCTTAACAGTCATAGTAGCTTTGAAATCCACTTTTCTAAATGAGATTACAGATTTTATGATTGGGTTCTTTATGAACCACGAGATTATTTTAAAGTGGTTTTCCATGAGATGAGTGTAGATAACTAAAGGGAGTAGTAATTAGCACTGATTCAGGTAAGTTACTACAGTTTCATACCCCAGAACTACGGCCACCATAGGATTGAGATTTATGGGCCCAAGGCCGAGATAGTGATCACTGAGTTGAGGTTATACTCCCTGGCAAAAGTATGACAACTCTCCCCAACATGGGGTTTCTTCCTTATGAGGATGAGACATTGGACTCCATGTAGCTCGCATTGTTTATGTTGGTTAAGAGAACCTCCCTAATAGCAACATTTTCAGATTAGTTTCTTAAAGTAAACCTTTCTCAAGAAGAAAGCAGTTTTATTTATTAGTAAGAGTAAGTAATCAGTTTCTGAAGTAAAGTATATTCCTTGAGATGAGATTTATACTATGTGTTCCGTTATTCATAATTTTTGAGATATGCATTTTGAGATTAATTGATCTTTGTGAGTCAGATATATTAGCATGCATGATTTCTGTAAAGATTGATGATATTATTATTTTAAGTATCGCATACATCCCCATATACTCTGTACATCCTTAAAGTACTGATCCACATATACGTCTGTGTGCTACATTGTCTCATAATATAGGTTCAGGTGCTCAGTCTCAGTAGCGTGAGTGATCTCCGAGTACCTTGATCCACATCTCCATAGTTGGTGAGTCCTCATGGTTCGAGGACCTATTTTCCCTGATTTCAGTCTTCATAGTAGTTGGGTTATTTCTTTTTAGTTGAGTGTAAGTCAGTTCGGGATATGTCCCAATGGTTTCCTAGTTCTTGAGTAGTAGAGGCTTTGTCATATTGGACTATCAGTGGTGTTTTAGACATTTCAGCATTTTGCTATTCATACAATATTCTTTTGTTATTTCAGTTGAGATATGTTATGACAATGCCATTGTTTTGATTTATCCATATATAAAAGTAAGTGTTAGAAGTAGTAATAGGATGAAAGGGTTAGCTTAGGGATACTTGTAGCTTTAAGCACCGTGTGACGTATCGGAATGAGATTTTAGGGCGGTACAACAACACTATATTGAACATATCCAATAAGCATGTAATCAACAATTTTAGGGCCTATGTTTCTCTTTTTAGGTTCAGGTAAGGCACCCCCATACTTTTAAATATTTCAAATTAGGTTTATAACCTTTCCACAATTCATGAGGGGTTTTATTAGTTCGTTTATGAGGAATGCTATTTTGCAAGTGACATGCAAATAAAATAGCTTTATCCCACAGATTATTAGGTGCATTAGAGCTAATTAAGATGGACTTCATCATTTCTTTCAATGTCCTATTTTTCTTATAGCTACACCATTAGACTCAGGTGAATAAGGCGGAGTTACTTCATGAATAATTCTTTTTTTTTACAAACAAATTTAAAGATACCTATTCTCCACCTCTATCAGATCTAATTCTCTTGATTCTTCTACTTCGCTAATTTTCAACTTCATTTTATAAGAAATAAAAGCATCAAATGCATCATCTTTATTTATAAGTAAATATAACTTAGAGAATCTAGAAAAATAATAAATAAAAATCACATAATATCTTTTTACACCTCTAGTCATAGGTTGTTGTTGGTTTAACATGTGGGTATTGAGTAACCCTAATAGTGATGATTTCTACTTTTAATTTGGCCTTGATAAAGGCATACACACAAGGTGTTTGTGAAAATGTCTAAGTGAATTGTCTAGTCACAATTTGATGATGTTTGGCACTAGGGCAAGGGCCCAATAAGTATGAATGGATGGTATATTATATTATAAATTTATTGTGAGCCATGTATTATGTAATTGATGACCTTGTTGGTTTAATGGATAATAACGGGTTAAAGTCCCTAAACATGATAATGAACTTGACTTGTGTTAGAGTTAAAGTGTGGTATAAGATTGCTAATGAGGATTGAATGGATTGTAAAGGTCTTGATGACCATAAATTGAATTGTGTGATAAATTGAATAAGGCATTGGCTTATTGAAATGTTTGAGAAATTAATGCTCCCATGATGGTCTTTTGGTCACGTAATGTGTTGAATTGGTTTTTGGGTTAAATTCCTTGAGTGTGAATTGAAGGAATGGTTATCTATGGACAAAGGCTTAAAGTCCCAATTTTGACTATGATAGTCGCAATGACTTATGGTTAAAGTCCCTTACTTAAATAAAATTGTTTGTGGTTAGAGTTCTTTGCTTAATCTAAGACCCCGGCTTGGGTTAGAGTCCCTTGTATAATATGGCTTGAGGTTAGAGTCCCTAGGCTAATTGAAGAGAATGAGATTAGAGTCCCTAGCCTAATGGAAGAACATGAGGTTAGAGTCCTTTTTTTAATAAGTGTGTACATGGTTAGAGTCTCTTGTCTGAGAATAAGTAAGTAAATATGGTTAAAGTCCTTTGCCAAATAAGAATTGTTTAAATCTATAAGTGTGGAAGGTTGGAGTCCTCCACTTCATGTCTAGTGAATGAGTTCTTCAAGAGTGTTGATAAGACTTCTTCCCTTGTTTGGTATGTGATATACCTATATGTGTGGATAACTGTATGAATCGGATATATGGACTTGTTATTGAATGATGATGACATTGTATCCTTATCCTTGAGTTACATGCTTGCGTTCCAACCGCTAACTATCTCCGGATGCTATGTCCCCATGCCATAAAGGGGCTGGATTATCTTCTTCTCTTCCTGCACAGTGATATGTGTTCTAGCGGATTGGGTGACTGACATTAAATTGGTGAGGTTCTATACTTCGCGAGTCACACATTCATAGACTTTAGCTTATGACTATACACTTGTCTTGGATTCGATTTTAGCTATTGTAATACCCCGCATTTTTGGGTTTGACTTTGAAGCTTCGTTCTTATGTGTGTAAACTATAATCCTATAATTTACTTTTGAATTCATGTGTCATGATCTTTATCCTAGTTGGTTAACTGCTTTCGAGGTGAAAAATGTTTATAGGAATCACTTTGAACAAAGTTGAGCTAAGAGCCTTTGAATCGTCCAAAGTTTGGTTTTTGATTCTACAAGGGTCTAATTTAAACATATATAATTTTTATGTTCGGAGAATTTTGTAGCTCAAGACCCACTAAATTGTAGATAATTGAGTCAACTTTCCAACAATACCAATTTCTCCTTAATCCAATATTTGAGGAAAAAGTTATCAGTTTTTCTGTGAGAGGTACTAAGGGCAGGTGATATGCCCGCGTTGGCTAGGTTAGTCCGCCGGGATAAAAGGTGCGCCACGGGGGTTCATCCACCAGGATAAAGGGGCGATGTCGGGTCTATTCCTTCACCATATAGGCTCCATAAGGGTCAAGGGGTACTTTGGCCCTTTCCCCTCAATCCCAAACGTTAAAGGCCTAATTTATTACACTCAAAAGGGAATGATTTGCCCATCTCCCTCAAAATTTCTCACATAAAAACCCTCCCCTTTCCACCATGAACAAAGTTCAAGCTTCTTCTCTCAAGAACACAAGGATTCAAGCTTTAATTTCAAAATCTCTTTAAGAATCCTTTCAATTAAGTTAGGTGGGGTTTATGAGCAAGGCTATCCTTTCATTCTTGTGCCCAAAACTACTTTTAAAGTTGAATTTACATAAACTTCAATTAGGGATCATACCCAAATTATCTTGTTTTGAGTTTATCGATTTATAAAGAGATTGAAGTATTAAAGTGCATAATTGTGCTAATTTATTCATGTCTTGACTTGAATAATTTACCTTTTTATGATTTGAATACCATGATATGATTTGAGACATTGATTAAATATTTTCAATTGAGTTTTAAGTATGATATTGTGTTATGAGTTATACGAAAGAAATCATGAGATTCAAGGCTTTAAGTGCATCAAGATTACATATGCTCATGTTGTGATTTATAATATTCATATTGTGATTTTGATTTCATTATCTTGATTGATATTATTGAAGTATTTCAAGAAGGTTATTGAGTATGAAGTTTTGTTATGAATTTCAAAGCATTTTAGCATATATATTATAAGTCCAAAGTACAAGTTTTGAGATTTCAAGAAGATGATGCTCTTAAGTTCCTTTTATTAGTCTATACCAAGATTTAAAGCAAAGATTGGTGTTTCAATCTTAAGATAAGATATGGAATCCACGTTTGTTCATCTTGATTATGATTTAAAATAAAGAGATGCATAACTAGTTTTCATTATATAAACCCTTATGTTCTTTTAAGGTGGATTTCATAAAGAATAAGTATATAAGTACCACGGGAGTAGTATTTAGCATCGAGTCGGGTAAGAGTTCGAGGTCGCATGCCACAGAACTACATGCCACCGTAGGTTTAAGTCCTAATAGTGGTTAATTATAGAGATCACTCAAGTTAAGGTTCTATTCTGATGGCAAGGGTAGAATATCTTTCCTCGATGCAGGAAAGACGTTGGACTCCATGATAGCTCACATGGTTTATGTCGGTTAGAAGAACCTCCCAAAAGAAAGAGTAAAAGTAAAGCTTAGAACTAAGTGGTATGTATCACATAGTTTATCCTTATCCTTCATCACTCATGTTTATGATTTTACATCTTTCATTTTATTCATGCTCAAGGTGAGTCATCTACCCTTAGCATGTATTATTTTAAAGTCTATGTGTACATTTAGTTATTGTTTTACTTATGCATACACCCCCACATACTCAGTACACTTCAAAAGTACTAATCTACATATATGTCTCTATCCTATATTTTTTCATAATTTAGGTACCAATTGTAGCCCACGCATCATAATCAGACAGTGTGCAACTTCGAATTAGCAGGTGATAAGTCCTTTTGATTCACGGGCTCAATTCAATCATAGTTCGAGTAGCATCTTTTTTTCTATATTCAATCATATTGATTAGAGATAGATAAGGGTCATTTCCTGGATACCTATAGTTAATATTATTAGAGGCTTCATAAACAATCAGTAGAGCTAATGTATTTGATTCCAGTTTTGTTTTGTATAACAAGAGTTGTAATTATTTTAATACCATTTTGCATTGATCATATTCAAAAAAGATTTATCTTCCAATTATTTCTTTTAGATTTATGTAATATATTCAGTTGTTCACGAGTTATACAAGTATCTTGGGTTAAGTTAGGAACACTTGTGGTTCTAAGTGCTCTGTGATGTCGAGGGGCATTACCAACTTGGTATAAGAGATCAGAGTTCAAGTGTCCTAGGGTGTCTATGAATCTATGTCTAGTAAAGTGTAGCGCCCCAAAATTTCCATCCCGAGACATCATATGGTGCTTAGGGATACACGTAGCCCTAAGCTAACCAACGGAGCAAGACACTACCTCAAGGAACTCAATTTAACAATAGTCATGCATAATAAAGAGATATGTCACATCGGGTCCAAGAGAGATACTAGAGATTACTAAACTATACAACAAAAATATATATTGAATGTCTGTACATACCATCCCTCTAGTCTGATAAAGCCTCTATATATCAAAAATCAAGGAGCCTTTGGGACAAACCTCCAACTAACTCAGCAATATTGAAAGCTATAACAACAAAACGATATCACAAAAATATAGACACGGTCCTCGAACCATGAGCACTCACCACTGAGGAAACGTAGTGAGGCACCCGAATATCGCTAACGCGGCTGTGGCTGAGTACCTAAACCTACATTACGAGAAAATGTAAACCATAGGAAAAATATGTGGGTCAGCACTTTTGAATGCTCTGAGTATGCAGGGGTGCATGCAATAATGTAAATATCATCATCAATTTCATGAAAATATGCATATGTACTATGATGGATCAGTTGTCTTGAGTTAGATTGAAACATACTTTTCATGATCTCATAGTAAATAATCATATGATAAAAACCTCATAAATCAACACAGACTCGGAGTGACTCGGTAATTCAAGAAACTTAACTCTGATGGACATGAGAGATTCTTATAACCGACATAAACCATGTGAGCTACAAGGAGTACAAAGATTTTCCCTCCTTAGGAGAGAACCCCACATTAGAGGGAGCATCGTACTCTTGCCAGGGAGTACAACCTCAATTTAGTGATCACAATCTCATACTCAGCTTCTGGCCCACAAATATCAATACCAATCCTATGGTGGCACGTAGTTTCGGGGGAAATACTATATTTCCTGATCGGTTCTCAATAATACTCCCAGACACAAGCTCAAAACGCGTTAGGAAATCCACCACAAACATCACAAGGTTCTATCATGAAGATCAAATCAAATCTCTTTCTCATTTATCAAATCATAATCAATTTGTGGATTCTTAACTTGACTCAAATCAAATCAATCTTTCTCAATATCAAAATGTATCAATTTATTAAATCATGGAAATATCAATAACTTTGAGGAAATATCAAGACTCATTGTAACAACTCAATCTCATGAATCAATATACTCAATAATCCAATTTGTCATAAGGAAGCTTAAAGCTTGACACATATCTTGAAAGCACTTGAAATATCAAACCATGGTAGAAATATGAAATTCACAATATTAAATATCAAGTCATAACTTAGGAATAGTAAAATATCATGTCTAACAAATCTTGAACAATTTATATTCTCATAGTCTCAAGAAGAAGTAATTTGGGTATAAACCCACTTCCAAAATCATATAAATCCATAATAAAAAACAAAGTTTTGGGCACAAGAACGAAAGGATTGCTCTTGTTTTCAAAACCTCACATACCTTAATCTTTGAAATGGGATGAATTCTAGTGCTTGAGACTCTATCCTCACTTGTAATAAATGAGTCTCGAAGCCCACACTATGAGGAACTTGGTTCTTGATGAAATCTTGAAGATTTATCGATAATTTTTGGAAGATTAATGTTCTTGAATGAAACACTAGATATATTTTCTTAAGAGAATTGGAAGAGAAAATGAAGAAATTAGGGTTTGGATGGGAATTCTCATATATATAGGGGCCTCCAAAAAATGGGAAAATACCAAAATACCCTTACAAAAATGTACTTTAATTGCTGAAAAAAAAATAGCAGACGACATTTGTGACAAGTCATCAGACTTGTGACAAGTCGTCAGGAAATGTCGTTACAAAAGGGTCGAATTTATGACTTTCTGCTTAAGGGTGACGACATTTTATGACAAGCCGTTAGACCTGTGTCAAGTCGTCACAAAATGTCATCACAAAATGTTAGAATTTGAGACTTTCTGCTTAAGGTGACGACATTTTGTGACAAGCCGTCAGACTTGTGACAAGTCGTCACAAAATGTCGTCACACAGTTTCTTGGCTGACATGCTGGAGTAAAATAGGCATAACTTTTCGCTCCGATATCGGATTTGGTTAAAATTGGGACCATTGGAAAGCTAATTCAATTATCTATCTACTGGTGGGTCATAAACTCAAAGTTTCTTAATGTAACAAGAGATATGCTCATTTGAAGTTGACTAAGACAAAATCCATCTCAAGAATTCAATCGGTAAGGGATGTTTTGATTCACCTAATCGCTAGGACATCTTTGAGGCATTAAAACACATCACCCTTGGTCATAAAACAACCAAAGTACTATAATTTATTTCTCATGATCTTGATTCATGGTGGTACTATTGGTTAGAGTTCTTGGGGCATTACAATATCTCCCCCTCGGAAACATTCGTCCCCGAATGTTGCCTGATAGGCCAAGAACAAGAAAAAATGAGTACGTGTAGCTGGAATCACTCACTCAAAGGACTTAATTCACTCTATACCTTTGGATACTATACAAAATGCACGAATTCGTGATGGATGTAGACACACAGCTGAATCTTTAATAAGAAGGGGGAGAAATTAAGAAAGAATGGTACCTTCTGCTCGCTTCGAACTCACAGAAAGGAGGTGAGGGTACTTGGATCAGATATCAACTTCGGCTTCCTAAGTAGTACCCTCAACAGATTGATTTTTCCAAAGCACTTTAACCAAAGAAACTTCTTTGTTCCTTAGCCTACGGATCTGAAAATCCTAAATCTTAACTAGAATCTACTCGAATGAAAGGCTATCCTGAATATCTAAGCTTTTGGAAGAATCAACCACGACAGAATCACCAATACACTTCTTAAGCATAGAAACATGGAATACCAGATGAATGCTATAAAACTCCGCGGGTAACTCCACTTCATATGCTACTTTCCTAACCCAACTCAGAATCCTGTATGGACCAACATAATGGGGACTAAGCTTTTCCTTCTTCCTAAATATCTTCACCCCTTTCATGGGTGAAACCTTCAAGTACACCAAATCATTAACATTAAACGCAAGATCGTTTCTTCTCACATCAGCATATGACTTTTGAAAACTTTGAGCGATCTTCAATCTTTCTCGAATCAACTTAACTTTTTCCATAGCCTCGAACACCACATCAGACCCAATCACAGCTGCTTCTCCTACTTGAAACCAACCTATAGGCGATCTACATCTTCTCCCATACAAATCTTCGAATGGGGCCATCTGAATACTAGCATGGAAACTATTGTTATACGCAAATTCGATCAATGGCAAGTGCTCATCCCAACTACCTTTGAAATCAAGTCCAGAAACTAGAGAGAAAACACACAAAGTTCAAGTCCAGAATGTCGTGTACCAGGTCCCAGGAAAACCCTAAAGAATACTTTAAATATTTCACCCTAATTATGGAAACAAAATCACAGAGTTAAGTAATTTCTTGGATAGGTGATGACATTTTGTTATGCCTTATCAGGAGTATAACAACTTATCACAGAAGTCGTCAGCTCCTTCTCGCTTTTGACAGTCACTTCCTTAGGCTGACGATGAAGCGTGATGACTTATCAGATCTTTGACAACTTATCACAAATGTCGTCTATGATTTACTTCAACTCTCACATTCTACCTTAGACTAATGATGATCTTGGCGACTTATCACAACTCTGACAGCTTATCACATATCGTCATCACTTCTTCATGCTGAATCACATTCTCTGTTTAAGGATGATGATAAAGCTAATAACTTATCATAGTGATGACTTATCAGGAATGTCGTCAGCCACACTTCTCTTCTATTTGCTTCAGATTTTAAGTCTTTTAATACCATCATTGTTGGTTCTCTTTCATCATGAATTCCACTACAAAATCAAAGATAAAACAATCAAAAACAACAAAGGTTGCTTAAGACATTGCAATTATTCTTAGTTAACAACCTCAAATGTGTTAGCATTTGCTCACACATCAACACCCTCAACTTAAAAACAATTTCTTGTCCTTAAGAAACTAAAACACAACCAAGAGGATACAAAGTACATTCGGCAGTCAACCATCCATATTATCTCAAAACATCTTCACCATCTCCAAGGTCAATTAATTTAAAAACAACTATGTATATTATTGAAGAACAACAATGCAACACACAGGAATCAAGATATGGAATTAATTCAGCAAGAGCAACCATGCATGTACAAGATTACACTATCCAAAAAAGTTAGCAACTAGCAACCTAACTAGTGTGCCCTCACTACAAAGTAGTCCCACTTTACTTTTGTCAATCATCACATATGTAACCATGGGGACAGTTAAAAGACACTCACTCTCAGAATGAAGTTCTAATCAATATATGCCAAATACCATAGTCTTTCCCTTATTTTCATTACTAAGATTTTTAGGCATGTTAGTTAGGATTACTATAGGTCTTCTATTTGGATGTAATATAGGCTAGGTGCTGGTATGGTACTCGATGATATTTAAAGTGACTAAGCCACCTTGACACTATACTATCTTCTGGGGTCTCATTTATTAACCTTTTTCTATTCTTCAATTTTCTTGATCACACATTTTAAGGATGGGAGCGGTTTTTTTGACAATCATTTATTTTTTTCACAACTTTTCTTTTCTTATTCTTTTCCCACCGCACTCAGCTTTTTATTCTTTTCTTTTATTCTACTTTTCTTCATACTTATTTTACATTACGCACCCTAATGGTAGCCACCCTCAAATTATGCTATTTGCCTAAGTCAAAGTACACAATGTCCAAGGAGGACCAGGGCCAAAACAACTTCATTGTGATACAAATGGGAAGGTGATAGGTATAATAAAAAAATAGGCGTTAAGGCTAAAAATTTGGATCAAGGGATATTATTTACACATGGAAGGTCATTTGGGACAAAAGTGGACTAATATCAATAACGGCCTATGATCCTTTCCTAATCGCTATCCTACAACCAAGGCAAGACCAACCGAGCAACTTCTGGATTTAACACACAATGGGAACTAGGTAGAATCTCACACACAAATGTCACAAAGGTACATCACAAGCTACTACCCATTCGGTTCATGCAATTATTTAGCAATGGTTGTCATGTCACTAGTACTAATGCCATAACAAAATGTACAGTGGTCACACATAAATACATATCGCACAATTATAAAACAGACCATTGGAGAGGTGTTCAAAAATCAACAAAAACATGGTAACTGCCTAAGGTACTTGTTTTCCCCCAGTTAACCATAACATATCAAAAAACAAACACAATATGCCTAAACATGCTAGCTCTACTAGGAACAAGACTCCGGGGAAAAAGGCACGATAACAAAAACTCCAAGAGGACATCAACACCCACAAAGTCCCCAATACTTCAAAATAAAAATAAGAGAGTTAGAAACATACCTTTGAAACCATGGGTGTAAAGATCTAATCTCAATCACATAATATGAATACAATAAACAAAATACCTTGGGTTGCCTCCCAAGCAGGGCCTGATTTCATATTACGGCACAACCCAACTCAGCTTTTCCCCCTACCTTGAGGATATGAATTTCACCCCAACTTAGAGTCCATCTTTTTACCTCGATCATAGGGGTTGGTACAAAAATTAAGAATTCAGGTAATGGATTAAGCATAGTAAACCACTCGGCCTTAAAGTGAGGTGTATTTTTATGTTGCTTATCAAGTGTAAAATAAAGAATATAGGATTCTTGTTCCTCATCTTCACACTCTTCCACTATTTTAGATGATTCCACAGACAAGATATCATCAAAACATAATATGGAAAAATGTTCTGAGTGAGGCCCGACTAATTCTACTTCAAAATTTACACTACCTACTACACATTCACTTTTATTCACCTTCTCAATGTCAGTCTAAAGATCAAGATGACAATCGAGTTGTTGCTATTCTTGAGTTTTATCCTCAAATTTGCTAAATCCTCCCCATATTCTTCTTTGTTTAGCCACTGTAAACATGGTAGGAGTGGTAACTCCTTTAGCTATGCCCATAGCTATTCTTGATTCTCTAAAATTCATTTCATCAATTTATTTGCTTGAATCATGACAACACACATATCTTCAGTATGATCACTTTGACCACAAGCCAAATACCAAGATACAGTAAGTAGGACAGTATCCATATCATATTGTAAAGGTCCAGTCCATGCACTTCCAGGTAAATTTGGACAACAAGCCTCAAAATATGGTCCCCCATAATAATAACAAGAATCATCACAAGAATTATCATCACTTAAAAAAACATCTATCCAGGCTGATATCTCAAGAAATGTGTGAAAGAAAATAAAAAATAAATTAAAAAAATATTTACAATTTCGAATTCAAGCAAGTAAACTAAAATTCCAAACCAACTCAATACTCTAAAATATTTCCCGGCAATGGCGCTATTTTTTATAATGCTCAACTTACACATCAATGTAGTGCAAGGCGGTCCTCGTCAATATATTTACCCAACTTTGGAGTCGGGGTCGAATCCACAGGGAACAATACGAGTGGTGATTAAACTAATTTTAAACTATAGCTATAAGTTGAATTCAAATAAATGATACGAAAAGATAAAAAGGGTTTTTTGATTATCAAACAAATAATTTTTGGTCACTTTAGTTTCAGTGTTTATAATCAAGAGTTTATGTAAAACCGAAATTATGTTCACTATGGGTTTTGGTACTTGACAGATGCTAATTGTGATTCAAGATTCTAACGATAGGTAGGAATAACAGATTGTCTTTATCAAAGTTATGCCTAGATGTTCCTCAACCTACTTAAGCATTTAATTACCTAATCCTCTAGGACTTAGGAAATTTATATTCACTGACCAGACTTCACCTAAGGTTAATTAACCTTGTTACAACGTCAATTATTAAACAAAAGGTTGGTAGCTTCCAAGTCCCTGTCAATAATTCACTTCTTACTATAGTTGATTTCTTATCTCAAGCAAATCAAAGAAGGTGCTATCTATCATTTTGAACTAATTGACAATAATTAAAACCTCATAATTATCAAGGATTCCATTACATTTAGAATCTCGAACACTTATAAACTTACCAAGACCTAACCCTTAGATCCTATAATTCGGGTTAAAGGGATTTAGCCACTCATAGTGTAATAATCGACACAACAAGTTGAATTTATAACTTAAAAGATAAACTTACAACAAGATGAATAGCAATGAGTTTTTCTCAGATTAAATCAAAGTAGAAATCCTAAAATATTGATGATAATCTCTTCAAAGTTAATTGTAAACTTGTATCAAAAACTTGAGATAAAACACGTGAAGTTCAAGTCCAAAATGTCGAGTACCATCCCCCAAGAAAACCCTAAACAATACTTTAAATAGTTCACCGTAATTATGGAAACAAAATCACAGAGTTCAGTAATGTCTCAGACATATGATGATATTTTGTGATGCCTTATCAGGAGTCTGGCGACTTATCACCGATATCGCCAGCTCTTCTTCACTTTTGACATTCGTTGCCTTATGCTGATGATGAAGCGTGATGGATTATCTGATTTTTAATGACTTATCACAGATGTCGTTGATGATTTACTTCAACTCTCATGTTCTTCCTTAGGTTAATGACAATCTTGACGGGTTATCCCAACTCCGATAGCTTATCACATATCATCGTCACTTCTTCTAGCTGAATCCCATTCTCTGTTTAAGACTGACGATAAAGTTGATAAATTATCAGAGTGCTGTTGACTTATCATGAATGTTGTCATCCATACTTCTCTTTTATTTGCTTCAGATTTCAACTCTTTTACTTCCATCATTGTTGGTTCTCTTGCATCTTCACTTTCACTGCAAAATCAAAGATAAAACAATCAAAAACGAGAAAAGTTGTTTAAGGCTTTTCAATTAATCTCTATTAAAGGCCTCAAATATGTTAGCATCTACTTACACATCACCAACTTCTCCTTAATTTGGTACCCGAGCAAAAATTTATGACCTTTTCCTTGAGAGGCAATATGGGTAGATGATATGCCTGCTATGCATGGGTTAATCCACTGGGATAAAGGGGGCGCTGTGGGGGTTATTCTATGGGGATAAAGTAGGCTATGCCTGGTATATTCCTTCACTATTTAAGCTTCTTAAGTGTTAAGGAGTATTTTGGTCCTTTCTCCTCAACCCCAAACATCCCAGGCGATATTTATAACACTCAAAGGGCATTATTTTCCCATTTTCCTCAAAATTTCTCAGATAAAAACCCTTTTATTTCCAACATGAACAAAGTTCAAACTTCATCTCTCAAGAACACAAGGGTTCAAGCTTCAATTTCAATATCTCTTCAAGAATCCATTCAATTAACGTATGTGGGGTTTATAAGAAAGGGTATCCTTTCAACCTTATGCCTAAAACTAGTTTTAAAGTTGAATTTACATGAATTGCATTTAGGGTTCATACCCAAATTATCTTGTTTTTGAGTTTATGGATTTATAAAGAGATTAAAGTGTTAAAGTGCATCATTATGCTCATTTATTTATGTCTTGACTTAAAGAATTCCCTTTTTTTTATTTGAATACAAGAGTATGATTTGAGACATTGATTAAAAATTTTCAAGTGAGTTTTAAGCTTGATATTGTGTTTCAAGTTATATGAAAGAAAGCATGAGATTCAAGACTTTAAGTGCATCAAGATTACATATGCTTATGTTTTGATTTATAAGATTCATATAATGATTTTGATTTCCTTATCTTGATTGAAATTATTGAAGTATTTCAAGAAGATTATAAAGAATTAAGTTTTTTTATGAATTTCAAAGAATTTAAGCATATATATCATAAGTCCAAAGTACAGGTTTTGAGATTTCAAGAAGATGATGCTCTTAAGTTCCTTTAATAAGTCTATACCAGTATTTAAAGAAAAGATTGATCTTTTGACCTTAAGATAAGATATGGAATCCACGTTTGTTCTTCTTGATTATGATTTAAAGTTAAGAGAAGCATAAATACTTTTCATTTGATAAACCCTTATGCTATTTTAAGGAAGATTTCCTAAAGAATGAGCATATAAGTAATATGGGAGTAGTATTTAGCACTAAATTGGGTATGAGTTTGAGGTCGCATGCCCCAGAACTACGTGCCACCATAGATTTAAATTCTAATATGGGTTAATTATAGTGATCATTCAAGTTAAGGTTCTACTCTGATGGCAAGGATAGAACAACTTTCCTCAGTATGGGTAAGCATTGGACTCCATGAAGTTCATATGGTTTATTTTAGTTAGAAGAACTAAGTGTCATGACTCACAAAGATTATCCTTATGCTTCATTACTCATGTTTATGATCTTAAAACTTTTATTTTATTCAACATCAAGGTGAGTCATCTACACATAGCATGCATTATTTTAAAATCTATGTGTATATTCAGTTATTGTTTTACTTATGCATTCACCCCCATATACTCAGTACATTCCAAAAGCACTGATCTATGTATATGTCTATGTGCTACATCATTTCATAATATAGGTACCAGTTGTAGCCCACACATAATAATTAGATAGTGTGCAACATTCAGTTAGCAGGTGATGAGTCTTTTTGATTCAAGGGCTTGAGTCAGTCAATCATAGTTCGAGTGGCATCTTGTTTTCTTTATTCATTCATAATTATTAGGGATAGCTGGGGGTCATGTACCGGCTACCTATAGTTATTATTAGTAGAGGGTTCATACACAGTCAGTAGAGTTGATGAATTTGATTCCAGTTTTATTTTGTATAACCGTAGTTGTAATCATTTTAATACAGTTTTGTATTGATCATATTCAGAAAAGATTTATCTTTCACTTATTTCTTTCCGATTTATGTAATATATTTAGTTTCTCACAAGTTATACAAGTATCATGGGTTATCTTAGGATCACTTGTGGTTCTAAGCATCGTGTGACATCCAGGGATAGTCTCGGGGAGTTAAATATATTGTTGGGGGAATGTCCCAACATATACTTATTTAGACTTTAGATTTATGTTGAGACACTGTGAACTGTTGTGGACTTGGGTGTGTTAGTTAGAATGTTAACATAATTGAAATATGTAGATATTGTTTAGGTTATGACTGCTAGTCTTATTTTCTGCTACTTTGATAAATGATCGAAGTTCAGCCGACCCTTGTGATTTGATGTGATGACTAGGTTGGATTAACGGGGCAATATTTGATCCAATTTAGGCTTGAAATGCCAATATATCATGGCCCTTTTTGGGTCATGTCAAGTTGGTATTAGAGCCTAGGTTCATGGTTAGTTGGGTATCCACAATGTCATGTTAAGTAGATTCTCTTTTATGGGTGTGAAGCACACCACACTTATAAGAGAGGGGCTACGAGGTATTTAGGAATGTTTTCTTTTCTTGTGTTTCAATATCGAGCTATAAAGTCTAAGGTCTTGGATTTATTTAATTTCTATTTGCTTATGTTTCATATCATGCCTCTAAAGAGATTTAAGATTCAGTAAAACACCTTGGCCTCAGCTGAGAGCCCTGAGCTCGTCCAAATTCTGGGGTCTAGACCCAAGCTAAGGCTATAGCATCTGACCACCCTCGTGGGGCTCCTACGTTGCCCACTAAGCTACTTATGAGCGTGACACCCCTACTCAGTAACCACCTGGGGATGCATTTAATGCTAAGTTTCATTGCTCTATCAACCTCTTGACTTAATTGGTAGCCTCTCAATTGGAGCATGGTGCTCCGACTTCTGCTTCTTCTGAGGCCACAAGAGTTTTCCAATTTATGAGGTTGAACCCTCTTATGTTCATGGTTATAAAGATTGAGGAGGATCTTTAAGGCTTCGTTGATGAAATGGAGAAGATCTTATTAATCATGCATACTTCAGAGATTGAGGCCGTTGAGTTTGCTTCCTACTAATTGAAGGATGTAGTATACCAATGGTATGAATGGTGGGAGTTGTCTAAAAGTGAAAATTCTAGTCTTGAAATGTGGGAGGATTTCTCTGAAGCTTTCTTAAACCATTTTTTCCCCAAGAGTTGAGGAAAGCAAAAGTAAAAGTGTTTGTGAACTTGAAGCAAGGTAGCCTTTTAAGTAATGCGGGAGAGATAGTGTCAAGTGTCCGTGGAAGAAGTGGGTGCATTTGGTTTGTTTCTTCTCGGCTAGTGTTCACTCTTCTAACCCAAAGTCATTGGGTGATCATCGATCACAATTTAGTGGATGGTGCCAAGCACAGGGTGCCCAATTCTAAGCTAGTGGTGCTTAGTCGGCTCCACCCCATCCTCTTTGCTAATTCTATGGTCAAAGTCAGTATGGTCAGTTTGAGCTGGGGTAGAACAGATATTTTAGATGCGGTCAGATAAGGCAGATACTGCGTGAGAGCCCCTTTCTTGTAGCTTCTTAGTCCAATAAGGATCCTATTACTACTTTATCTACTCTAGCACCAAAGGGTGTTGTTCTACTTCTGCTTCTGTTTCTGGCACCTGCACTGGCCGGAATCGCTTGTATACACTTTCCACTTGCTAGCATTTTGAGTCATCTTCTGATGTGGTCACATGTATATTAAAACTTTTCTCCCATGATTTGTATTGTTTTCTTGATTCAGGGTCTAATCTTTCTTATGTTACCCTGTATGTGATTGTGCATCTTGGTTTTGGTCCTGAGATTTTGTCAGTTTGTTTTTTTTCTACCCCGATAGAAGACTCTATGGATGTTAAAAGGGTCTATAGGGGGTGTGTGGTATCTGTTAGTGGTGGATAAACTCATTAGTTGCATTTGTGCTATGCTTCCTAAGATTGTCAGACTCATACGGTCATGTTTAAATTCCCTAATGAGTTGTTCATTGTATGGGAAACTTGTTGCTTAGTGCCTAAGGGGAGATTCATTTCTTATATTAAAGCCCAATATTGATCTCTAAGGGGTGTTTTTATCATTTGGTCCGAGTTAAATATTCTAACTCTAAGGAGCCTTCTCTAGAATCCATTTCCATGGTTAATGAGTTTCCCCAAGTGTTTCCTGATGATCTTTCCTGTATAACTTCTGATAGGAAAATTGATTTTGGGATTGACCTTGTTCCAGACACTCGTCCAATTTCGATCCCTCCTTATAGAATGGCTCTGGTTGAGCTAGAAGAGCTTACAAAGCAATTGAAAGACCTATTAGATAAATGTTTTATCCATCCTAGCGTGTCTCCTTGGGGTGCTCCCATGTTTTTTTTCACAAGAAGGATGGTTCCCTTCGTATGTGCATTAATTATTGCCATTTGAACAATGGGACCATATAAAATAAATATCCTTTCCTGGGATCGATGATTTTCTTGATCAACTTAAAGGTGCAAAGTATTTCTGTAAGATTGATCTTAGATCGGGTTATCATCAGCTTAAAATTAGGAATGTGGATATCCCTAAGACTGCCTTTATGTAACGCTCTGAAATTTCATCTCGGAATCTCACACGGTGCTTAAGGCTACAAGTAGCCCCAAACTAACCCTTTGAGCCTTCTAGTACTTCTATCACTTACTTTAGGATAAATAAGTCAAGCAACAACACTACATCATATTAAATCTAAATTAAAATAATCATCTTAATGTCAAGTACTGAAAACAATCTGGAAGACTTCAACTGCTAGTCTAGTCCGACAAGCCTCTACTCACTAATGAACTAGAGAGTCATTAGGACAAACCCCCGACTGACTCGACTGATCTGAAAGCAATAACAACTGATAAAAATCTGAAAATCTAAGAAATAGGTCCTCGAACCATGAGGACTCACCAATTGAGGAAATGTAGACATGGCACTCGGAGATAACTGACGATATTGAGACTGAGCACTTGAACCTACATGATGAGATAATGTAGCACATGAACGTATATGTGGATCAGTACTTTGAGGATGTACTGAGCATATTGGGATGCATGAAATATGTAAAACAACATCACCATAGTTTATAAAATCAAGCATGCTAATGTAAATGGCTCACATAGCTTGAATAACACAAAATCTGAAGATATAAATCAATGAATAGTAATACATATAATCTGAATCTCATGATCCATTACAATTAGTTCTAAAGTATGTATTCTTTTCTTGTTCTCAAAGTATGTAAGCTAGGTGAAATCTGAAACTCATTCTGCATAGTAAATATTTTATCTCAGTAAACCATTTTAAGAGTGGGGAACTTCTATTTGGGAGGTTCTTCTAACCAACATACACCATGTGAGCACTCATAGAGTCCCACGTATAGCCCCTATTAGGCAATGCTATTCTACTTTTCCCATCGAAATAGAAAGATCTAATCTGTGTGATCACAATATGAGTTATCCACGTAGAAGTGGAAATAAATATTTGTACCTACGGTGGCACGTAGTTCTGTCGAAAATAGGGTACACTAATCCCACATTTTTCGCTCTATGCTAAATACTACTCCCAATATTATGCTCAAAAACTTTAAGAAAATCCACTTTCGAAGTAATCTAATGATTTATAATGGAAACCAACAACAAATCAGATTTCTGAATCTGTAAAGTGGATTTCAATTCCATCGTGACCAAAAGTCAAATCTTTTCTCAATAATCCTTCTCAAAATAAAAAAATCATAGGGTTCTTATAGAACAACAATACTCAAAATAAAAATCTCAAATAGGGCTTAGTGACCCATGTATTGATATCATGATAAAACATCTAAGAATGCATGCTTTATAACATGATAATTCGTAAATCATATTAAAATCTGGAAATTTCAGCAATGCTCACAAAAATATACTCATACTCATAAAATTTCAACTTCTAAAGCATTGAAAATATCATAACCTATGAACAACAACATAGGTTATAAATTGGTACTTCAATTTCATAGGAAAACTTATAAAGTCATATATTTCATAAATAACCACAAAGGGCACAAGAACGGAAGAAATTTTCTTGTCCAAACCCACATACCTTGAGTTATGGACTTTGAATGAGCTTTAGCTTTTGAGATGCTATTCGTACAATTGATGGGTGCTTCTTGTAGCTCTCGCAATAGGGATTCCGAATATAGAAGAATTATTGAAAACTGACGGTTGAATTTTAAGTTCTCTTGAACTTTAGGTTGAAACACTAAGGTGTGTTCTTTAGTAAAATTGATGAAAGTGACTATAATTTGGAGTTATGGGGATTAAATCTCGTGTTAAGGATGAAAAGGGAATGGAAAATACCATTCATTCCCTTAATGAGTCAGAGAAGGATGCTGAAATTTACGTAGAGGGAGTTCCCACGGCGGCGGCTTACCTTGACCAGGGGAGTACCCTGGGCGACGTCCTGCCTAGACTAGAGGACTACCCTGGACGCGCCCTACCTAGCCCGGGGGACTACCCTGGGCGGCGTGGGCTTTAGCTCCTTTAGCTACTGGTTTGGCATACAAAACATGCCCTTAAGTTCATCTAAAAATTTTGAAACTCACCCGAGATGTGCTATTGACTTGCCCTATTGCGTATCAACAAAAAATAAGAAACAGAGGTCGGGAAGGTCGTGAAATAATTCATCCAAGTTCGAAGGCTCAAAAAATAAAGTAAAGTGTTGAATGCTTACCTAAAATTCTAAGTATAAGGCTTTACTTGACATGCTCTAAAGGCTTAGATTATGAGGAAAAACTTGCCGGGTCTTACAATATCTTCCCCTTGGGAACATTCGTCCTCGAATGTCGCTCGTTAGGATAAGAATATAGACAGAACTAAGGATACACAGCTGAAACAAATTGTTAACTTGAATCTACATCATTCTAATCAACTTGACTTTCTCCATAGTCTCAAATACTGCATCAGCCCCAACCAATGTAGCCTCACCCACTTTGAACCAACCTATGGGTGATCTAGATCTTCTACCATAAAAAGCCTCAAAAGGGGCTATCTGAATGCTAGCATGATAACTGTTGTTTTACAAAAACTCAATCAATGGAAAATACCCATCCCAACTACCCTTGAAATCAAGAGCATAAGCTCTCAATATATCTTCCAAATTCTAGATGGTCCTCTTAGCCTGACCATCTGTCTACGGATGAAATATGGAGCTAAGATGAACTTAGGTACCAAGACCCTTCTGAAAAGCTCTCCAAAACTGAGAAGTAAACTACTCTCCAAAACTGAGAAGTAAACTAAGTACCCCTATCTGAGATTGTTAGATAAGGGAACTCCATACAACCCGACTAACTCTCAGATATACAACTTACTATAATCCACAGTTGTATAAGATATATGTACATGCAAGAAATGTGATGACTTAGTTAAGTTGTCTACAATAACCCAAAATGAATCATGATGACGACGTAAAAGAGGTAAACTAGACATAAAATCTATATTAACCTCTTCCCACTTCCAAGTAGGAATGCCAAACTCTTGGATCTTACCACCAGGTCTTTGGTGGTCTGCTTTAACTTATTGAAAAGTTGCACACTTTGCCACAAAATCCACTATGTATTTCTTCATGCCACTCCACCAATAGATTTCTCATAAATCATGGTACATCTTGGTAGTGTTGGGATGATAGAATAACGCGTGCCATGTGCTTTGGCCATAATTCTCTACGTCAAACCATCAACACAGGGAATATATAATCTATCCTAAAATCTCAACACACCATCTCCACTTTGGGAGAAAACCTCTACCTTTTAGTCTTTAACTGACTCCTTCAATTTGACCAAACTAGAATCCATATCTTGCTTCTCCTTCACTTCTGAAACTAGAGAAGATTCGAAACTATTTAGAACCCATAAATTCCGCTCAGCTGAATCAAATAACCTAACACCCAGTCTAGCTAAATGATGCACTTCACAAGCTAACTCCTTCTTAGCTTTCTCCACATGAGAAACACTACCCATAGACAACCTGCTAAGGCTATCTGCCACTACATTGGCCTTACCCGGATGATATAATACACTTATATCATAATTTTTTAGCAACTCTAACCACCTCCTCTATCTAAGATTTAACTCTCTCAGAGTAAACACATACTGTAAACTTTTGTGATTTGTAAACACATCAACATGAACACCATATAGATAGTATCTCTAGATTTTCAAAGAAAAAATCACCGCAGCTAATTCGAGATCATGGGTTGGGTAATTCTTTTCATTAGGCTTTAACTGTCTAGAGGCATAGGCTATAACCTTACCTCTCTGCATCAACACACAACCTAAACCGACTCTAAAAGAATCACAATACACCACAAAACTATCCATACCATCGAGCAATGTCAATACAGGGGCTGAAATGAGTCGAGTCTTCAACTCCTAAAAACTCTTCTCACATGAATCTGACCATAAAAACTTAAATTTCTTTTGAGTTACTCTAGACATAGGAGATGAAATAGATGAGAAACCTTTAACAAGGAGGCAGTAATAACCAGCTAGACCTAAGAAACTTTTAATATCAGATGGAGAGATAGGTCTAGGCTAATTTCTTACAGCTTCTGTCTTTTGGGGATCAACTCTAATGCCTTCGACTGAAATAATATGACCTAGAAAAGCTATCGATCTTAGCGAAAACTTACACTTACTGAATTTGGTGAATAATTGATGTTCTCTAAGAGTTTTCAAGACAGTTCTAAGATTTTTTGCATGGCCATCCATACTACGGGAGTAAACAAGGATATCATCTATGAACACTATGACAAACATATCAAGACACTATTTGAACACTCAATTCATGAGGTCTATGAAAGCTACTGGAGCATTGGTTTGCCCGAAAGACATGACTAGAAAATCAAAATGACCATAACGGATTCAGAAGGCTATCTTAGGAATATCACACTCCCTTACTTTAAGTTGATGATAGCCTGATCTAAGGTCTATATTTAAGAAATAACCTGAACCTTGGAGTTGATTAAATAAATCATCAATTCTAGGAAGAGGGTACTTGTTCTTGACTATGACCTTATTAAGATAATGGTAGTCTACGCACATATGCAAGGAACCATCTTTCTTTCATACGAACAGGATAAGTGCGCCCTAAAGAGAAACACTGGGCCTTACAAAACCTTTATCTAGAAGATCTTTGATTTTCTCTTTCAACTCCTTAAGTTCAGCGGGTGCCATATTGTATGGAGGAATAAAAATAGGTTACATATTGGGAAGAAGGTCAATCCCAGAATCTATCTCTCTATTGGGAGGTACCCCTATGAGATCTTCTAGAAAAACATCAGGAAACTTATTAAATATATTGACTGACTGGAGGTTGGAGTCTCAGACTTAGTGTCTTTAACTCAGACTAGATGATAAATACAACCTTTGGAAATCAACTTTCTGGCTTTGAGATAGGATATAAAATGACCTTAGGAGATATAGAATTTCCTTACCACTTAAAGAGTGGCTCATCAGGAAATTGAAACTTAACCACACTAGTACGATAGTCTATAGATGCATAACAAGAGTGAAGCCAATCCATACCCAGAATATTGTTGAAATCGACCATATCCAACTCTATCAAATCAACAAATATGATTATATGAAGAATAGTAATTGGACACTTTTTATAAACTTGCTTAGCAACAATAGACTCACCTACTGGGGTAGAAACTAGGAAAGGCCCAGGGATCCTTTCAAAACATATCTCAAAATTCATAGCCACCAATAGCATCACATAAGAAAAACTTGACCCAGGGTCCAACAGTATATACACATCAAAATAAAAGACATGAAGCATACCAATAACAACATCTGGAGAATTCTCCTACTCCTAAAGAGATGGTAAAGCATAGAAATAATTCTGACGCTGACCGCCACCAGTACTAGATGAAGTGCCCTAAGGAGAGGCTGGACAGGGTGAAAGAGATGGTGCACTATTAGCCTGAGTCAAGGGATGAATATATCTATTTCCTCGCTTAGCATGCAGACACTCATTGATTCTGTAGCCCAGATGGCCACACCTATAGCAACCCCTGTGACCAGCTAAACATTCACCAGGATGATTCGTACAACACTTAGTACACTGAGGATGATTAGGTCTACCACTCACACTATTCTAAGATCTGGACACAAAAGACTTACCTCACTGCTCTTGGCTATTTTTGGGTGTAGGAGCACTAGCTGATAAATGCGCTGACATAGATGAATGGATATAAAACTGTGGGTAGTTACCTTTATGAAATCTAGTCTGACGATACTCATGCTGATCTGATCTAGCCCTTTTGTTTCCTCTCACTCTATCCCTTTCCTTAATCTTTTCTACCTTAATTTATAGAGCATGCATCATGAGCCTAGAAAGATCCATATCCCTATTGAGCATAACAGTTCTACACTCTTTCACCACCAATCACAAGCTTACTCATCCTAGATCTGGGATAAACTATCAAGTTAGGAGCATACTTAGGTAGCTGGTTGAACTTAAGGTAGTACTCCTTCACTGTCATGGGGCCTTGCCTCAGGCTCATGAACTTCTCTATCTTCACTTCCCTCATCTCCAGTGGGAAGAACTTATCCCAGAATGTATACTGGAATACCTGCCATGTCATGGGAGTAGCATCCTCCCCTTTATTCTTTCTTCACATCACCACCCATTTATGAGAAATATCTTTCAAATGATAAGAGGTCAGTTTGACACTCTACTCTTCAGACACATACATGACTTAGGTGATCTTTTTCACCTCCTCAAGATAAAACTATGGGTCCTCACCTGCCTTAGACCCACAAAACTCTGGTGAATTCATCCTTATGAAATCATGGAGTCTGGCTGTGGCTACATCACTTCCTTGGTGTCGCGGAGCAGAATCCTGATTATTGGCTCGCACAGTGGCATTCACGACTTAGGTTAATGTTTGAAAAATAACCTAAAATTTAGCATGAGACACATTCTCATTCAGGGAATCAATAGGTTGAGGTGGCTCGTTATCCTTAAGAGAATTGACTCTACGGAGAGGTATTTTCTGTCATAAGAGAGCATGAATTAATAGAAGAGAGAGACAACTATAAACATGATGGATTTTTAAAAAAAGATGACTTTTTTCCTAAAATATTTCATAGCCTCTTGCTCACAGATGTGGTGCACTACACACCAATGATAAAGACTTTATGTAACGTGGCTTGTCAGACTCCCTAGGACTCCTTAAACCTTTGGCTCTGATACCAAGTTTGTAGAGTCCTAAAATCTCATCTCAAAATGTCATATGGTGCTTAAGGCTGCAAGTAGCCCCAAGCTAACACTTTGAGCCTACTACTACTTCTAACACTTACTTTAGGATAAATAAGTCAAGAAATTGCACTATATCATGTTAAATCTAAACTAAAATAATTATCTCAATGTCAAGTATTGAAAATAATCTGGAAGACTTCAATCGCTAGTCTAGTCTGACAAGACTTTACTTACTAATGAACTAGAGAGTCATTGAGACAAACCCTCAACTGACTCGACTGATTTGAAAGAAATAACAACTGATAAAAATCTAAAAATCTAAGAAATAGGTCCTCAAACCATGAGGAATCACCAACTGAGGAAATATAGATAAGGCACTCGAAGATCACAGACGCTGTAGAGACTGACCACCTGAACCTATATTATGAGACAATGTAGCACACAGACGTATATGTGGATCAGTACTTTAAGGATGTACTGAGCATGTGGGGATGCATGCAATATGTAAAAGAACATCAACATAGTTTATAAAATCACACATTCTAATGTAAATGGCTCACATAGCTTGAATAACACGAAATTTGAAGATATAAAATAATGAATAGTAAAACATATATTCTGAATCTCATGAGCCATTACAATTATTTCTAAAGTCTTTATTCTTTTCTTGTTCTCAAATCATGCAAGCTAGGTGAAATCTGAAACTCATTCTGCATAGTAAATATTTTATCTTAGTCAATCATTTAAGACTGCATAACTTTTATTTGGGAGGTTCTTATAACCGACATACACCATGTGAGCACCCATGGAGTCCCACATCTAGCCCCAATTAGGTAAGGTTGTTCTACCCTTGCTATTGGAATAGAATAATCTAATTTGTGTGATCACAATCTGAGTCATCCACATAGAAGTGGGAATAAATATCTGTACCTGTGGTGCACGTAGTTCTATTGAAGATAGGGCACACTAATCCCACACTTCCCACTCGGTGCTAAATACTACTCCCAATCTTATGCTCAAAATCTTTAAGAAAATCAACTTTAAAAGGAATCTAATGGTTTATAATGAAAACCAACTATAAATCAGAAATTTGAATCTATAAAGTGGATTTCAATTCCATAGTGACCAAAACTCAATTCTTTTCTCAATAATCTTTGTCAAAAAAAATCATAGGGTGCTTATAGCACACCAATACTCAAAATAACAATCTCAAATAGGTCTTAATGACCCATGTATTGATATCATGACAAAACATCTAAGTATTGATGCTTTATAACATGATCATTCATATATTATATTAAAATCTGAATATTTCAGAAATGGTCACAAAAATATACTCATACTTATAAAATTTTAACTTCTAAAGCATTGAAAATATCATAACCTCATGAACAACAACATAGGGTATAAATTCATACTTGAATTTCCTAGGAAAACATGTAAAGTCATATATTCTCGTAAATAACCATAATTTTTGGGCACAAGAATGGAAGGATTGTTCTTGTTCAAACCCCACATACCTTGAATTATGTACTTTGAATAAGCTGTAGATTTTGGGATGCTATTCGTACAATTGATGGTTGCTTCTTGTATCTCTCGCAATGGTGATTCCGAATCTAGAAGAATTATTTAAAATTGACGGTTGAATTTTTAGTTCTCTTGAACTTTAGGTTGAAACCCTAAGGTGTGTTCTTGAGTAAAATTGATAAAAGTGACTATAATTTGGTCTTATGGGAATTAGATCCCATGTTAACGATGAAAAGGGAATGGAAAATACCTTTCATGCCCTTAATGAGTCGGAGAAGGATGCTAGAATTTGCCCAGGAAGAGTTCCCAAGGTAGCGCCCTGCCTAGACCGGGGAAGTACCCTGGGCGGTGCCCTGCCTAGACTGGGGAACTACCATGGGTGGCTCCCTACCTAGCCCGAGGAACTACACTAGGCAGCATGGTCTTAGCGCCTTTAGCTACTGGTTTGGCATACCAAACATTCCCTTAAGCTCGTGTAGAAATTGCAAAACACATCGAAGATGTACTCTTGAGTTACCCCATCGCGTATCATCAAAAAAAATTAAGAAACAGAGGTTTAGAAGGTCATAAAATAATTCATCCAAGTTCCAAGGCTCAAAAACTAAACTAAGTTTTGAACACTTAGCTAAAATTCTAAGAATAAGGATTTACTTGACATGCTCTAAAGTCTTAGATGAAAAGGAAAAACTTGTGGGGTCTTACACATTAGGACCTGGTATGGTCACTACGATTTTCTAGTCATGTCCTTTGGGTTGACCAATGCTCCAGCGACGTTTGTGGATTTGATGAATAGGTTCTTCCATCCATTCATGGACTTGTTTTTCATTGTCTTCATCGATGATAATATGGTCTATTCTAATAGTGAGGCATATTATGTCGATCACCTCCGTGCCATATTACAAACCTTGAAGAATCATTGTTTGTATGCCAAGTTCTCGAAGTGTGAGTTTTGGTTGAAAGATATAACCTTTCTTGGTCATGTGATTTATAGTGAAGGGATTGTGGTAGATCCCCAAATGGTTGTGGTGGTTAAGCATTGGCCTAAACCTGGAAATTCAAGAGATATTCGGAGCTTCTTGGGTCTAGCCAGTTACTATAGAAGATTTGTGGAGAGTTTTTCGACCATAACTACCCCGTTGACCAAGTTGACCCAAAATAAGGTCGAGTTCTTATGGTCGGATGTGTGTGACGGTAGTTTTGAGAAGTTGAAAGATAAATTAACTTCATCTCTGATTTTGACCTTGACCGAGGGTAATGATGGTTCTATGGTATATTTTGATTCTTCTCGAATTGGTCTTGGTTGTGTGTTGATGCAACATGATAGGGTCGTGGCTTATGCTTCTAGGCAATTGAAAGTTCATAAGAAGAACTACCCTACTTATGACTTGGAGTTGTTAGCCATGGTTTGTTTTTTTAAAATTTGGTGACATTATCTCTATGAGGTTCATATTAATATCTTTTCCGATCATAAAATCCTTCAGTATGTGTTTTCCTAAAAGGAGTTTAATCTAAGACAAAGAAGGTGGGTTGAGTTGTTGAAAGACTATGATATGAGTCTTCATTACTGTAAGACCCCGTAAAAATCACATGTCAAATTCAGCTCGTAAAGCTCCATGAGAGATTCCAACACTTAGAATTTTTTTGCTAAGTGTTCAAGTTCAACACTTAATCTCATTTTAGACCTCCTAACTTTGGGGATTTATTTGATGACCTTCCCGACCTCCATTTTTATATTTTCAAGTTGCATTGGGGAAATTCCCTAGTACGTATTGGACATATTCCGGGCACATTTTGGGCGCATTTTAGTGGCTAACTCACTAGTTTGAAATGCTCCCGCATTCCAGGCGCATTTCAGGTCAAAAATTTTAGTCAGGTTCAAGCTATAATAAATTCCTGCATAGAATGAACTATGAGATCTTCTATATATCAATAGAAATATCTTTGAGTCTTTTTTCCAATGCAATTGTTTTCATCCAATTTGAACATTGGAGTAAAAAGTTAATGTAAATTTACTTCAGCCTATCAGCCTGAAAACAACAGAGGACAGCTTCGTCTTTCTCTCTTTCTCCAAGGGTATTTTAGTCTTTCCCACCTCTATATTTATACACACAATCACGAGATTCAACATAATTTAGCAACATATGCTTGATTTCTCTCAAAATTCATCAAGAACAAGAAGAGCGTTAGCAATTGGGGATTTAATTTCAAGAAATTATCTCCGTCAATCTTCGTAAAATGAAGAACTAAGGTATGCATAGTGTTCATCCATGGATTTATTTCATCCATGGAGCTCAAGAATCAAGTTTTAAGTTATGTATCATGAATATTTTATGGTGGGATGATTATGTTCATGTTGATGATGTTAAATCGAGTTTTTAATTCCATGAGTTATCTCAAGAATCATGAAAACTAATTTATTTTGTAATATTATTCATATGAACTTTATGTTGAGTTCTTGAAATTTCAAGTTAGACGTTGATGATCATGTTGTTGGTGTAGAATGATTCCCAAGTTGGGATCTTTATGTGAAATCATGAAACTATGTTGAAATATAAGTTGAAGTCCATGAATTCGGAGATTTATACTTTGTGAAAGTTTTATGATTTCACCTATGCCTAAGTTGTGCATGAAAGGTGTTTGATTAAATGTTTAAGAGAAACAAGAAACATGTAGTATGGATTAATATGGCCTAAAAGGTTAATTCATGCCATTGACCTCATGCTTGAATGTCTTACATGCTATTGTTGTACAATGAATATGTTGTTGGAATGTCATGATGTTAGAGTATGAAATTATCATCTTGATTATATACATTCCTACCATGAACAAGATTACGTTAACTATATACTTGATGAAATCCCCAACTTATTTTATTATGAATGGTTGATATTAATCATGTATTCAAGAATGTCAAGAAGTGCCAGTTTATTTCTATCGAGTCCTGGGGGTACTTATACCCAAAAAATATAGCTGTGTGCCTAGAGCCATGTCATGTTTTCATGATAATCTCAATCAAACCATGTTAGTAGACTTCTGTCAGTCTCATGACTCAGGAAAACTCATGTAAAGGCAGTATCACTTAAATTTTACTCAGTACTCAGTAACCTACATAATCTCAGTAATATTCCATCAGTCTATGGAATTTAGTAAATATTAGTATCAGTATAGTTTAGTTCAGTATTTAGTTCAGACATTAGTAAAATTAGTTAGCTAACAGAACTCAGTAGCATTTAGTCAGCTAACAGAATTTAGTAGTGTTCCGCTAGTCATCGGAGCTCAATAAACTCAGTCCATGTTTAGTTCAATTAAATAGATCAATCATTAACAGTTCAGTTAATTCTAGTATGAACTAGGAAATCAGTTTAGTATAATCAGTTCAGTGTCATTCAGTTAGGAGTAGGATTCAGCACCGAGCGAACCCAAGGATGGGAACTCACCTGCCAGTAGAGAGTGTGATTCTTAGAAGAAGTTCTTGCATTCTAAAATTATGTACCCATCATAGGTTGAGACATCAATACCTATCAGTTAAGGTTAGATGAGGTGGCTTAACCTGTCAGATGAGGGTTCCCACCATTATAATTAGAGTACCTGCTAGATAAGGTTCACTCACAGCTTGTCCTTACCAGTGACGTGGTATTAACACCTTTTCAATTAGGGCAGAGATTGGACCCCAGCTTAGCTATTATAGCGTATTTGGGGCATATAGGTTAGATAACTATTTCCCATAATTTTTGTATCAGTCTTAGTAAAAGAGCTCAGATAGTTTTTCAGGATATCAGAACTGTCAGATACAGTCAACTCAAATACAGTTTGGAACTCAGCTAGTTCCATTAGATTTAGGACTATTAGATACAGTCATTCATGCTATCAGTTATTAGAACTCATGTTATCATATATATCAGTTATCATTTATGATATGTTATCAGTAATATATGTCATCAGTATTCATACTCAATAGTCATGTTATCATGAGCTCAGTTTCAGTACTGTTATATACGGTTAATAAAATTAGTTCTTTATAATTAGAACTATCAGAAACAATTATTTCTTTTTCAGTAATATAGTATCAGTCTCCAAATATTCAGTAATATAGTATCAGTTCCTCACTTATTAGTGAATTACATATCAATATCAGTAAACTCAGTCATTCAATATCTCAAAATCAGTAAATTCAGTCTTTCAGTATCTTAATATCAGTAAACTCATATTGTCAGTATTCAGACTCAGTAGTTAGTATCACCATGAGTTTAGTTGCAGTTACGTATGTATGTATGTATTCTCACGTTCATATCAATCAGCATAGTTCATGCATATAAAACCCTTTGCATTTAAGCTACCTCACTCGTATACTCAGTACATTCAGTTGTACTAACACATTCACACTATGGTGTTTTATTTTATGCCATAGGTACAGAGGTACGAGTTTCAGAGCAGCAGTAGCATTACAGATTTCAGTAGTCAGTGCTCCTTTTCATTTGCGGACAATATTATTATTACTTTATTATAGTATTTAAGATTAGTTTTTTAGTTCATGGAGTTAGTTGGAGACATGTTCCTTCAACTCATTATTCAGTTCAGTTAGAGGCTTCCGAACTAAATGTCAGATTAGATGTTCAGACATCAGTATTTATGTTTCTTTTTGGTATTGTTATACCATGTTTATCAGATATCTATCAGTATTGAACATTATGGCCTTACAGTTCATGTTTCCGCATATTTTATGTGACATTATGCAGTTTACAAGTACAGATATCAGTCATGGGTTAACTTGTGGTCCTTTGGGCTCATGAGCACCGTGTAGTATTTTGGTTCAGAAAATTGGGGCATTACAAACTTGGTATCAGAGCGTAAGGTTCAACAGTGTCCTAGGAAATCTGAAAGGTACATCAAGTAAAGTTTAGTACATGGGCGTGTTGTGCACCACACTTATTTGTAGGAGGCTATGAGATGTTTTATTAATAGTTTTCCTTCTTTTACGTCTCAAGATCATTCTATAGAAAGTTTCTCTAAGGAACCCATGTAGATTCACATCAGGCTCCTCTTATGTCAACCTTACCTTACTTTCAAGGTAACAAAAACAGTGAAGCTCAAGTCCTAAAGATAGGGCTTTCTCATGTAGTCCCTGGAGACAGTTATGGGATTTGCCACATGCTCAGATAATATCCCCTTAGTTCATTCATGTTCATATGTTGTACAGATTTCCATTATGATCATGAGAACTCCTTTGTAAACACAAATCCATATTTTTGATATGTCGTTAGATCCCTTCTCAAAATCCTATGACAGTATAGACCTAGAATTTTAATCATGGACCCAAGAGTTTAGTAGTAGATGAGTTTGGATAGTATTATCTAGTCTATTAGATTATATATTCATTGGGATAAATGTACCAAGGTAAATCAGGAGGCTTGAACAGTGTAAGCTAGAATTTAAGTTTATTTACTTGAAATTAAGCATGAAGGTATAGATGTGATATTAGTAGTATATGATGAAACAGAAGAAGTTGATGTGTTTAGTAGGATGGGAAGGTGTTCAACAGAGTATAAGTATGTGATGATAGATCAAGTGACCAAGTCATACTCTCAGATTTCAGTAGTAGTGCCAGTATGTATAGAAAAGAAGTAAGGGAAGATGATTCCCAACCCATCCTCTTCTCAGTACAAAGATTTGTACTTCAGCTATCACGAAATCCATTCAGGTCTAACATATCAACTCTATGGTCACGAACCACGATCATGCACTTTTCCATAAATCATGTACGGTATTAGTTCCCAGTATAAGGGATCTCAGTTTACCCCACAGTACGAATCAATTCCATGAACATCGCTTATATTTACACATTTACCATAGAATTATGTGTGCTTTCAGTTCCCAGCATAAGGAGTTAGATCTAAATCACTCAGTGTCACGAATCATGTATCACAAATACATAAAACTCAAAACTTAGGTCATGCAGCTCATAAATCATGTACATGTATCATGCTTTACATTATACTCAGCTTTCATGACTCATGCTATGCCCCAACAGATCAGATAAATTCATACCACATCATGTATATCCTCAGTTTAAACCATTTTGGTAAATCCATGCTCAGCTACCTCATGTTAGTCAGTGAGTCCCTTTTCGTATGCATAATACTCTATGGTCTCAGTCCATCTTTTTAAACTATGTATAATTTAGTCTTGTATACCCAGTATTTAGTTACCAGTTATTCAGTTAATCAGATAAGTTAGTATATTTATGCACTCGTAATCATCTAAGTTCATGCATCATGTCTCAGTTTTAGATCTCATCTATTAAGTCACAATTCTGTTCGCAAGTGCCTTGTACACCGCCTTAGTTTTCCTTAGTATCTCAGCTAAGTCAGTGTTCTTCAAGGGACCTAGAGTCCTAAGGGGGAGATACCCTATATCCCTCGACCTTATGTTATTTAAACATGCTACTTTCTTTTCTCTAGATGAATCCAGCTGGAGGAAGGGTTACTTATAAGCTGACCCTCTAGCTTTAAATTTTAGTTATAATCTATGTTTTTAATGGCTCAGTTTAGCCCACGATACTCTGTCCATATCACACATTACAGATTCAGTTCAACTCATGTATCATGTTTCAGACTCATGTGTGTTCTCATATTTTTGCTCACACATATTGAGTGATTAATCTCAGACTCATTGGTATTTTTAGTTCAACGTAACAGTCTTCCTTGAGCTTACTCATTCTAATGTTCAGATTTTAGTACCAAACTTGGTACCATTACCATTGCATGTTCAGTCGTATGTTCAAGAGTCAATTCAGTCATGTATCCATGCATCAGATACATGTGGTTAGCTTATAAATACTTTCATTCATGCGTTCACGTATCACGTTAGTTATATAATCATGCATCAGATAAGAATGGACTCAACTTATCAGTTATGCATCAGATATGCATTCTTATTTTGAGAAAACTTAGTTCATCAGAACACTCAGTCCTTTATTCATAAATCAATTATGCATGCATTAGATATGCATGTTCAGTATGATATATTTAGCTTGTTAGTCATGTTATCCATGAAATCATATTCAGTCGTTCATGCTTAGTACTCACGTTAGTTGTCTTTTCTCCCCTCTTAGTCAATCTCATTCGAGGATGAATATTCCCAAGGGGGAGATATTGTAAGACCCCATAAAAATCGCATGTCAAATTCAGATCATAAACCTCCATGAGAGATTCCAACACTTAGAAATTTTTTTTCTAAGTGTTCAAGTTCAACACTTACTCTCATTTTAGACTTCCTAACTTTGGGGATTTATTTGTTAACCTTCTCGACCTCCGTTTTTAGATTTTCAAGTTACTTTGTGATGGTAAAAGTCGCTAGTACGTATTTGACACATTTCAGGCGCATTTTAGGTGCACTTCAGTGGCTAACTCACTGGTTTAAAATGCTCCCGCATTTCGTGCGCATTTTAGGTCAAAAATTTCAGTCAACTTCAAACTATCATAACTTCATGCATATAATAAACTGTAAGAGCTTCTATATATCAATATAAATATCTTTGAGTCTTATTTCTAATGCAATTGGTTTTATCGAATTTGAAAATTAGAGTAAAAAGTTATGATCAATTTACTTCAGCCTATCAGCCTAAAAACAACAGAGGATAGCTACGTCTTTCTCTCTTTCTCCAGGGGTATTTTAGGATTTCCCACCTCTCTCTCTATATATACACAAACATGAGATTCATCATAATTTAGCAACATATGCTTGATTTCTCTCATAATTCATCAAGAACAAGAAGAGGATTTGCAATTGGGGATTTAATTTCAAGAAATTCTCTCCGTCGATCTTCATAAAATGAAGAACTAAGGTATGCATAGTGTCCATCCATGGATTTCTTTCATCCATGGAGCTCAAGAATCAAGTTTTAAGTTATGTATCATGAATATTTTATGGTGGGATGATTATGTTCATGTTGATGATGTTAAATTGAGTTTTTAATTCCATGAGTTATCTCAAGAATCATGAAAACTAATTTATTTTGTAATATTATTCATATGAACTTTATGTTGAGTTCTTGAAATTGTAAGTTGGACATTGATGATCATGTTATTTGTGTTGAATGATTCCCAACTTGGGATCTTTATGTGAAATCATGAAACTATGTTGAAATATAAGTTAAAGTCCATGAATTTGGTAATTTATACTTTGTGAAAATTTTATGATTTCACCTATGCCTAAGCTGTGCATGAAAGATGTTTGATTAAATGTTTAAGAGAAACAAGAAACATGTAGTATGGATTAATATGGCCTAAAAGGTTAATTCATGCCATTGACTTCATGCTTGAAAGGCTTACATGCTATTGTTGTACAATGAATATGTTGTTGGAATGTCATGATGTTAGAGTATGAAATTATGATCTTGATTATATACATTCCTACCATGAACAAGATTACGTTAACCATGTACTTTATGAAATCCCCAACTTATTTTATTATGAATGGTTGATATTTTTCATGTATTCAAGAATGTCGAGAAGTGTCAGTTTCCTTCTATAGAGTTCTGGGGGTACTTGTACCCGAAAAATATAGCTGTGTGCCTAGAGCCATGTCATGTTTTCATGATACTCTCAGTGAAGCCATGTTCAATAGACTTCAGTCAGTCTCATGACTAAGGAAAACTAATGTAAAGATAGTATCAGTTCAGTTTTACTCAGTACTCAGTAATCTACGTAATCTCAGTAATATTTTGTTAATCTATGGAATTTAGTAAATCTCAATATCAGTACAATTTAGTTTAGTATTTATTTCAAACATATGTAAACTCAGTCAGCTAACAAAACTCCATAGCATTTAGTCAGTTAATAGAATTCACTAGTGTTCTGCTAGTCATTGGAACTCAATAAACTCAGTCCATGTTCAGTTCAGTTAAACAGAACAATCAGTAATAGTTCAGTTAATTCTAGTATGAGCTAGGAAATCATTTTAGTATAATCAGTTCAGTGTCATTCAGTTGAGAGTAGGATTCAGCACCGAGCAAACCCAAGGATGGGAACTCACCTGCCAACAAAGGGTGTGATTCTTAGAAG
>NC_061122.1:35271888-35275520 GCF_002878395.1 Capsicum annuum
ATTCATTCAATTCAGACTTAAGGACTTTAACCCATTAACCAATTCAACACTATACATGACCACAAGTTCTTCATGGTAACATTTATTACTCAAACATTTCATTAGGCCAATACCTTAATTCAATTCATCACACAATTCAATTTATGGTCTTTAAGACCTTTACAATATATTCATTCCCCATTAGCAATCTTATACCACACTTTAACTCTAACACAATTCAAGTTTAATATCATGTTTAGGGACTTTAACCCATTATTATCCATTAAACAAACAAGGTCATCAATTACCCAATTCACGTCTCATAATAACTTTACAATATCATTTATCATCCACTTATACTTATTGGTCCCTTTCCTTAATGCCAAATATTATCAATATGTGACTAGACAATTCACTTAGACATTTTCACAAACGCCTTGTGTGCATGCCTTTATCAAGTCCAAATTCAAAGTAGAAATTATCACTATTAGGGTTAATCAATACCCACATGTTAAACCACCAAAAACAAGAACCTACATGTGTAAATTATCACCAATATCACGTATAAAAACAATTCCATGTAAGAACACACATTAGTCATCACTAGAAATCAAAATTCTTTAAATTTAATTTCAAAACATTCTTTTATAAGTCGTAATACATGTCTAAAACACATGGTATTTGATTTTAAAACAAGGGACAGAGTCACATGCCATAGACCACTTGATTCACCAAAGTAGCTGGACTTCACTTTGGCTCTAGAAGAATACCCTTGGAACCCTAGCCTCTATTTCTTTAAAAATCTATGTGAGAGATTATTTGGGATGTTTAATCCTCTCAAACTGTATTTTAAGAAGCCACACATAATTATATAGTGAGGGGACTTAGGGTTTTGAGGGTAGGAAATGACTATAGGGTCCTCAAATAAAAGATGGAAAATGACTATCCAGGTGGGTATGACTCACTTGAGTCAATCATACCCCAGGGTACAAGTTTAAACATTTAATGGAACAACTAATAAAGGGTCACCCACACATTTCCACAATATAGATACATGGAAAACTATGTGAATAGAGTTTAAACTAAAGGCCAACTCCAACTCATAGGCAACATTGCCAACCCTTTTCAAAATCAAGGAGGGACCAACATATCGGGGACTAAGTTTCCCCTTCTTATGGAATTGCATCACTCCCTTCATAGGAGACACCTTCAAGAATACCCAATCACCAACATTAAACTCTAAGTCGCTTTGCCTCACATCTGTATAGGACTTTTGGTGACTTTGAGTGGTTTTCAACCTATCACGAATCACCTTCACCTTTTCTAAGTCTTGGTGAATTAAATCAAAGCCAAGCAGCTTACCCTTGCCAACTTCGTACCACCAAATAGAAGATCAAAATATCATACCATACAATGACTCGAAAGAGACCATGTCAATGATAGAGTGGTAACTATTATTATAGCCAAACTAAATCAAAGGTAAGTGGTCATACCAACTACCACCATAATCAATAACGTAAGCCCACAACATATCCTCCAATGTTTGGATGATCCTCTCCGCTTGTCCATTCATCTCCAGGTGAAAAATGGTACTAAGTCAAACATTCGTACCCAATCCTTTTTGGAACAACTTCCAAAAGTGAGATGATAACAGAGTACCATGATCCAAAATAATCAAAATTGGAGGACCATGAAACTCCACGATCTCTGCAAGATACAACTTAGCATAATCCTTCACCGAGTAATTAGCCCTCACGAGCAAGAAGTACGCGGACTTGGTCATTTTATCAATAATGACCCAAATAGAATCATATTTATTCTGAGATCGAGAGAGATCGACATACCAAAACTTTGCTACATGGCTAGCCACATCATACTTCATATCATTCCACCAATAAAACTGTCTATGACCATGTTACATCTTTGTGGAACTGAGATGAATATCATAACGGGATCCATGATCCTTTCCCTCAATACATCGACATCGGGGACACATAGTCTACTTTGGTACCTCAAGATACCTTCACCACCAATCACAAAGTCAACAATCTTTTTTTGACCCACAGTACTCTTAATCTTCATCAAATTGGGATCCAATATTTGCCTCTCCTTTATCTCTACAATAAAAGATGACTATAATACTTGGTGCACAAACGCACCACCATCATCCCAGACTATGAGACAAACTCCATGATTAGCTAAACGGTGAATTTCTTTAACCAATTCCCACTTTTCCTCATCCACACGGGCTGAACTCCCCATAGAAAAATGGCTAAGAGCATCAGTGACTAAATTAGCTTTACCCAAATGGTAATTTTAACACCCTAATTTTCTGAACCAAAACTCTACACGGTGCTCATGACCCCGAAGGACCACAAGCTAACCCATACTGATATCTATACCTGTAAACTGTATAATATCTCATAAAATATGCGTAAACATAAACTATAAGGCCATAAGGTTTAATACTGATATATATATAAAAAACATGGAATAAAAATACCAAAATAACATAAATACTGAAGTTTGAACATCTAATCTGACATCTAGTCTGAAAGCCTCTAACTGAACTGAATAATGAGTTGAAGGAACATATCTCTAACTAACTTCATGAACTGAAAAACTAATATGAAATACTGTAATAAAGTAATAATAATATTGTCCTCGAATGAAAAGGAGCACTGACTACTGAAATCTGTAATGCTACTGCTGCTTTGAAACCCGTGCCTCTATACTTATGGCATCAAATAAAACACCATAGCATGAATGCGTCAGTAAGACTAAATTTACTAAGTATACTAGTGAGGTAAGCTAAATGCAAAGGGTTTTACATGTATGAACAATGCTGACTGATATGAATGTGAGAATACATACATACATATATAACTGCAACTAAACTTATGGTGATACTGACTACTGAGTGTGAATACTGACAACATGTGTTTACTGATGTTGAGATACTGAATGACTGAGTTTATTGATATTGAGATACTAAATAACCGAATTTACTGATATTAATATGTAATTCACTAATAAGTGAGGAACTGATACTATATTACTGAATATTGGGAGACTGATACTATATTACTGATAAAGAAATGATTGTTTTTGATAGTTCTGATTATGAAGAACTGATTTTATTGACCATATATAACAATCCTGAAACTGAGCTCATGATAACATGACTACTGAGTATGAATACTGATGACATGCATTTACTGATAACATATCATGAATGATAACTGAATTCTGATAACTAATATACCTGATAACATAAGTTTTGATAACTGATAGTATAACTGACTCTATCTGACAGTCCTAAATTAGATGGAACAAGATGAGTTCCGTATTTTATATGAGTTGACTATATCTGATAGTCCTGATATCTTAAAGAACTATCTGAGTTCTTTTACTGAAACTGATACTAAAACTGTGGGAAGTAGTTATCTAACTGACATGCCCCAAATACACTATAATAGCTAAGCTGGGGTCCAATTTCTGTCCTGATTGGAAGGTTTTCAATACCATGCCACTGGTAAGGACAAGTTGTGAGTGATCCTCATCTGGCAGGTACTCGAATGAGAATGGTGGGAACCTTGATCTGATAGGTTAAACCACCTCATCTACACTCAATGGATAGGTATTGATGTCTC
>NC_061122.1:35278520-35283126 GCF_002878395.1 Capsicum annuum
AGCGCCCCGATGTGCCCGTTGAAATCTCCTGCTACAACAATCTTCTCCGAGCTAGGCACGCCTCTCACCACCTCCTCCAAAGCCTCCCAAAACCGCATCTTCTCCTCCACCTCCGATCCCACATGCGGCGCATAGGCACTACATACGTTCAGGGTAAACCCCCGAATGACCAACTTAATAGTCATCAACCTATCGTTGATCCTCTTTACCTCTACTACCTGACCTCTAAGCTCTTCATCCACTAAGATGCCAACTCCATTCCTACACCTCTCGCTCCCAAAGTACCACAGCTTGTAACCATCCACATCCCTAGCCTTAGACCCTACCCACTTGGTCTCCTGAACAAACACAATGTTGATCCTCCTCTTCCTAAGGGTCTTCACAAGCTCTATGGACTTGCCCTGCAAGGTCCCTATATTCTAAGACCCAACCCTCAGCCTACCGTCACTACCCGCATTCCCTCCACTACTCCCCCCGCGGCCAAACCTTGGCCTCCCTCCCACTCCCGCCCTTTCCTCATCCCCCGCCCCCACCACGGCCCCCCGCCCCAACCCCCTCGGACATGACCCCATCCACCCATTACTGCCCACAGCCACAACTAGACGAAAGTATAAGAGAATATAAAGATAATATAAAGATATAAAGACATAAACGATGGTAATAGCAAAGCAGCAGCAAGTAATACAAGGCTCACACAAATTCAAAGAAATACACCAGCAACCAAACTATACTCAATTACTAGTATAATACAAAGAATGAAAGAGTGCAGAATGAAGAATGAAATAAGCAAAGGTTAGAAGTCACCAGATTTCGCTTGTAGACCAAGCCAGCAACCAAGCCCCGCGTCGACCTGCTGCCGGGGGATTTCGCTACTGAGATGGATCTGCGGCTGTTGGCGACCGAGCGGCGATTGCGGCTGAAGACCGAGCTTCGGCTGCTGGACTGTTGTACCGGCGTCGGCAGAGGGGGGTGGGGGTGGAGGTGGGGGTCTGGACAGAGAAGGGTGGGTAGAGGAGGGGGTACAGCGGAGGGAGGAAACCAGCGTTCGGCGATGAATATCGGCGTCGGTGACCGTCGGTCGGGGCCGGCGGTCTGGTTGGGTCGGCGCCGTAGGTCGGCGACGGCGACGGGGCCGGAGACCGGAGCGCGGGAAAGAGAGAGGGTAGAGGGAGAGAGAAAGCCGTTCGGCCGGCGACAGCGGTCGACGCCGGGGACCGGTGGTCGAGTCGGGTCTGCGCCGACGGTCGGCGACGGCGCCGAAAGATAAAGTCAAAATCTTGTACTTATGATCATATGATATAATGGGGTTTGAGACTCAATTTGTAAAGTTACTAACAACTTTCTAATAAGTTTTTGGTTAGTAATATGATTGTTTGAATTCTGGGCATGGCAATGTATTTTTTATAAGAAAATATCTCATACAAAAGTGATTCTTAGTTGGTATCCTAACTGCATTGACTCGTGAAGGACTACTTTGGGGGATGGGAGAAATATGAGGTAAAATGTGGTGATACCTATCATATTTTGGAGTTGTGATTGATGAAAACATGTAGGCAATAGGTTTAAATTATGGTAGGGTAAGGAGATATTTGATCCTCCACTTATCTTGGAGATAGAAAGACCCAACATAATATTTGCATCCAACTAAAGACAAATGCACAATTTGACAACCAATATCCTGAATTCCAGAATATGTGCCATGTTTTCTTTAATTTAAGGATTAAGTTTTACTTTATTTTTTAACTTTCTTCTGTTGTCGTATTTTGAAATTAATATGCAAGTGTATTACTCAATTCTTTATGTTATCTTTATTCAGGAGTGTGATATTCCTATGGAAAAGAGCAAGAATTCAATGGAGTGATTGACACGCTAGAAACAAAACCTGTGACATAGATTGGGTGAGTTCACATCAATTATTGGCTAACTGACTTATTTTTGTGATAACTTATTGTTTTTAAGCCATCAAGACTACTTTACATCTTTTTAAGAATGAAAACTATGTTATAATTAAACCAAGAAGATTTCTAATTGAAGTGTTGCTTGTGTGTTAGTGGTATTGAAACTATTAAAATTAGTTGATTGTCTCAATAGGCCAGAAAAGTTTGCAGGGTGGGTATAGAAATTTTGTAAAATGGTACAAAGCTTTATTTGTAGAGAGGCTTAAAATACTTTTCTTGAACATTAACATGTATCCGTCCCAATGTTGTCAAAGGCTTTAATGTAAATTGCAAAATAATGCGCAAAATACATTGAATTTTTGAGTACTAACTGAGTTGACTAATTTAAATTATGTTTATCCTTATAAACTAAATAATATACCATCAGAAGCAATCCATTTCAAACATTGTCTAGTATTATAAAATTCTTAATTCTTCATACTACATTTGAACTGAAGCAGATTGCGCATTGGTTATAATGATCTGGACTTGTTCTTGTACTCCCTTTTTATTTGTTGGTTTCATTTTTGAATTTTGTACAGCTAATGCAGTGTTCAGATGTGCAAGAACCCCCAGGTCATGGTGACATTTTTCTTTTTTGATAAATAAAGGCAAGTTTGATGTCCTTTTCCTTCAATTTATTGTAGAATGTGTTAGATATTTTAAAATAATTTGAATGATATTTTTATATAATTTTGAGAGAAAGAAATTTTTTAATTAAAAATTTAATTATTGTTGCTCAATTTTGACATGAGCAAGGTTAAGTACTTGGAGACCTAGTATTTTACTTAGGGTGGAGACCAAGTATTATTTTTTTTTCCAAAGATAATATTGTGCATGTGGTGATAATCTTGTATCACACCTCCTCACCACTCCTATAAATTGTCGTACCATTTTCAAGAAAATATCAATCTACACATTCTATTTTCATTACTCTTATCATTCCCTAAAGTTTGTTCTCCTCTCTTATCTTGGCTTTGTTTTATCCAATCATCTTTTGATTTGGCATTTAACTTGTTAGTTTATATTTAATTTTATTGATTCCTAAATTCTATAATTCATTAGGGAAGGCTTGTTTAATTTAGAATATCTTCTAATTAATCAGGAAAGTGCTTATTTAATCCTGAAGAAATATTGCACACTGCAGAAATAGTTTCTTAGGATAGTGTCTAGCACAAATCAAGTATTTTATATATTAGTAAAAATATTGTAATAATAATATTTATTTATATTTCAATAGTTTTTATTACTAATGTTATAGTTATTATTATTACAATTATAAATATTATTATTATTATTGTTGTTTTTTAATTAAAACTTGTTGATACTACTATATAAAAAATATTATCATTTTTGCAGTTTATTTTATTGAATTTCACAATTGATATTGAAATTTATTATTGTTTCCCAACAATCTAAGAAACTATGGCATATAATGTTGGTCCTAAAATCATTCATACTACTGATGTTGGTGTTGCACTGGTTGCTTCCATCCAATCAGTTTATCAGAAGGTTATGTCACTACGGAATACAGGTATGAACATAAACACGGTTATATGTCTAATGCTAATAATAAAATCTTCATAAATATTCATCTTAATGCAAGATAATATTCAAAACAAATGACAATCATTATAAGTAAAAATTAAATTTGATTGAAATGGATGATATAATTGTTGCGATCATTTCAGAAAGTAATATTGAGACAAATGTAAGAAATTAGGTGGTAGACTCATGACATGACCTGAAACCGGGCCATGTCTTATGGTCATCTCAAGCCCAACTTAGACCAGAGATTACCCTGTTAACCCAACCTAGTCATCACATCTAATCACAAGGGCCGGCTAAACTCTGACCATACATCAAAGTAGTGGAAAATAAAACTAATAGTCATAACTTAAACAATATATACCTATTTCATTTATGTCAACATTCTAACAAATACACCCAAGTCCACATAGTTAACATTACCTCTAAATAAATCTCAAGTCTAAATAAGAATATATCAGGACTTGCCCCCAAAAATAGCCAAAACCAAATCCAAAACTAGTCCATAATGATAAGCTAAAGACTATGAATGTGTGACTCACTAAGTATTGAAGATCACAACTTCAATGTCAATCATTCGATCTGCTTGAACACCTGTCACTGCGCAGGAAGAGAAAAAAATGCTCCGGCTCCTATGTAGAATGGGGACATAGCGTTCGGAGATGGTTAGTGGTTGGAGCGCTAGCATATAACTCAAGCATAAGGATAAAATGTCATCAATATTCATTAAAAAGTCAATAGATCATATTCTAACACATTCATACACTTATTCATACATATAGGTATACCACATGACAAATAAGGGAACAAGTATTATCAACACTCTTGAAGTACTCAGTCATTAGACATGAAGTTGAGGGCTCCAACCTTCCACACTTATAGATCTAAACAATTCTTATTAGGAAAGGGACTTTAACTACCTTCACTTATTTCAGACAAGAGACCCTAACCATGTACACACTCATTAAGCAAAGAACTCTAACTTCATGCTCTTTTATTAGGATAGGGACTCTAACCTCAAGCCGTATTAGATAAGGGACTCAAATCCAAGCCGGTGTCTTAGATTAAGTAAGGGACTCTAACCACAAATGATTTCATTTAAGCAAGGGACTTTAATCAAA
>NC_061122.1:35286126-35302565 GCF_002878395.1 Capsicum annuum
CCCCCCCAGACCCCACCAGGTGGGAATACACTGGGTTTGTTGTTGTTGTTGAGGAATAAAATTAAATAAACATGTTTTTGTGTACTTTTTTAGAAGGATTTTGTCTTATACCGACATACTTTTAGTGGGATGACGATATTAATACTCAAGTTATAGAAAGACAAAAGTAGAAAATGAGATAGAGAGATGAACATGCTCATGTGATGAGCTCAAATGCTTTCTCGAAATCATATCTTTGACATATTTTTTTATATGAAAAATCTAGCAAGAAGAACTTTGACTAAAATGTTGTGTTCTAAGTAGGGAAATACCTCTAAAGCAGCTGAGGTTCAGGAGACAACCTTTGAAATGATATATGATTAGAGTTAAAGATCTATAATCTACAACAAATTGATGGAAAAGGATATCAAGATTGCCACGATTCATAAAAGAATAAAAAACGTCACCATGGCCTGGGGTTCCTATACATGTGAAAACCACATTAACTATGTGAAATCTTAACATGAAACCAATAAAAAAAAAGAGTACAAAAATAGGAACAGATGACCAGAAGCAATGCACAATCTACTCAAATTCAGATGTAGTATGAAGAATTAAGAATCATATAATCTCAGCCTATGTTTGGAATGAATACCCTCTGATGGAATGTTATTCACTTTATAAGCTTAAACATAATTTAAATTAGTCAACTTAGTTAGCAACCAAAAATTCAATGTGTTTTTTGTACTATTTTGCAATTTACTTAAAGCCTTTAAAAATATTGCGTAAGATACATATTAATGCTCAAGAAAAAAATTAAAGCCTCTCTACGAATACAACTTTGATAAATTTGAGAACACTTTTATACTCACCCTCCTAATTTTCTGGCATACTGAGAGAGTCTACAAATTTTAGTAGTTTCAATACCACTGACGCACAAGCGATACTTCAATCAGAAATCTTTCTGATTTAGTTAAAAGTAGTTTTTCACTATCAAAAAGTTTTAAATTAATTTTAATGGCATAAAAACAATTAGTTATAACCAAAATATTTTAGCTAGCCAACAATTGATGTGAACTCACCCAATCGATGTCACAAATTTTTTTTCCTGGCGTACCAACAGCTCCCTTGAATTCGTGATATTATTCATAGGAATATCATACTCCTGAATAAATATAATATAAATCATTGAGTAATGCACTTGAATATTAATTTCAAAATACAACAAAAGAACAAAGTTCAAAAAAAACAAAAAGAAATCATTAGAACATGGAAAATAGGGCACACATTCTAGAATTTAGGATATTAACTGTCAAATTGTGCATTTATCTACAGTGGAAAAATATTATGTCAGATATTTTTACCTCTAAGATAAATAGAGGATAAAATTTCTCCTTATCCTCTCATAATTTAAAGCTACAACATACAGGTTTCAATTAATTACTACTCCAAGGATATGATAGGCATGACCACCTTTTACCTTATATTTCTCCCATCCAAAAATGTAATCTGTCATGGATTGATGTAGTAAGGATACTTTAATAACCTGAATTTTCAAGCTCTAGACCCCTACAAATATTGTCCACAAAGTTAGCTTTCCAAAATTTCAAGTCTTGCCTCAATACAATGTCATGGCAAAAAGATGTGTTAAATTTCCCCTAAGGGCCTTATGCACTTTTGTGATGATGAATCAGGTAACAATTCATTAACATACATGACAATTCATCACAGCTGAGTTGTATCCACTCCAGTGAAGACCCCAAGTTTGTCCCAGTGACTACGAGTCTACCTTATAAGTCTTAACCAGTGACTACGGGTCATAAGGAAAGACTCGTAATTATAAAATGTTCACCCAAAAACCCAATCCCTTGGTTACGATTCCATCATACAACTCATATTCATACCTTACGAGTCATTATGTGTACTCATAGCCTAACCAGTGTATGATCCAAGAATCCCTCCCAGTGGGTATAAGTCTAGCATACGACTTATATTCAGTAATAATAAGTCGTTAATGGGAAATCATAGCTAAACCAAAAAGGACCCAAACCTCAGGGCTCCAGGTTACAACTCAGGTCACGACTTATGACCAGTTGTAATGAGTAGTAAAGTGAGTCATAACGACTAGATACGAGTTTTCCTGCGTATTTTTCTAGGGACATCTAAGTATTTTTCCACTACTTTAAAAGCCTAACCCATATCATTTTGGCTTCCCAATGGATGGTATAAAAGACCCAAATTCCCCAATTCATGACATGGTCCTTAATTCCACTGAAGAAAACTAAGATAGGTGGTTTTCTCTTCTCCCAAGAAGCAATTAGGGTTCTTCAAGCTCAAGAATTTTTCCAAAGCTCTTACGACCAGGTATGTGGGATATTAACCAATGGGTACCTTTCATCCATTGAGTCCCAAGAATTCCCTATTTTTATATGTATAAATTGTTTTCCCTTTCTTTGTGGAATTTTATATAAAATATGGATTTTATAAATTTCCTCTCAAGTGTTTTAAGTGCGAACCATGGAAATATGTTTTTCCATGAGTATTTCATTTCCATATGTTTGATAATATCAGTCACCCACCCCATGATCAGTGTTTTCATATGCTTTACTATTTATGATATTCCACACTAAGATTTCCTCATCATGTTCAGTTGCATTAGTTTATGTTGGTGGTTATGAACACCTAATACCTAGGTCAATCATGCATGTTACAGTTTTTAGGTTACAAGTCATTTAGATTATACGGGTATTGTTAAATTTAGAATATTATTATAATGAACTCTTATTAGTGCCAGATCATATTCAATGAATATACATACCAATGTCATTTAGTTTGGAGTAGTACTTAGCACCAAGTGAATGCAGGGATAATGAATCCCCATCAGTTAGGTGTGTCGTTAGCAGCAGTCACTAAGTTCCAAACCTATAGTGCCATCATAGATTATAAGGGGTCCCAAATCCGTAGAGGTATGGCACCCTTATCTTTTGGGATATCATTTTAGTAGATCTATGTCAGCCAGTGTTGGTACCTTTGGCAAGGTATTAACACCTATCCAACTGGGGTTACTAGTTTGACATTGGTTTTTCTCAGATTGGAGTATGTTAGTTATTGTTAGCACCCATAGACTCATTTTAGTGTTAAAATTATACCTGTTCAGGTTTGCATGACCAAGTGTTTAATTTGTCAGCTATTTAGTTATCCAAGATTAACTAAGTACACGTTTTATACTTAGTCCTACATTTAATTTTTATGTTCATGTATTCATGTTTTTTTATGTATCTCAGCTATTTCTTATCTCGCATACCCATATATTTAAAGTACTGGTCACATGCTCTCTTTTGTGCTATATTGATTATGCAATATAGGTTTGGAAGCTTAGTTCCCAGATCGCTTGTAGTCTATTTTTATATCACTTAGCAGTAACATTGGTGAGTCCTCATCAGCCGAGGACTATTCATATTACTTATCATGCTTTCCAGTAATTTATTTTAGGTTATTTTATTAGTCAAAGTTAGTTAGGGACCTGTCCTAACAACCCATCATGTTTAAAGGATTTCAGACAGTGAGACAGTTAGTATGGTATTATGGTGTTGATTTTTAGTATATTTCACATTGTTTTGATTATTTAGATATTTTATGTTAAAAGACTTCCACAGAGTATTTTGTTACCTTTCTTCATTATTTATAGGTTCTGTCAAGTCATAGTTATCTTGGGGTCATATGTGGCCTAAGCACCATTTTATGACTAGGGTCTAGTCTCAGGTTGTGACAAACTTGATATTAGAGCACAAGTTTTAAAGTGTCCTAAGGTGTCTAAAAGCCTCATTAAGTACAGTCTTGTGGAAGGGTGTGAAGTGTACCACACTTATAGGTGAGAGGTTATGAAATGTTTTTGGAAAGTTTCTCTTCTTTTAGTATTCATGTCATGCGATGGATCGTAATCTATGATAAAATTCTTAATCTAACTCATTATCTACCATATATAGAAAATGCCTCCTAGAAGGGCAAAAGGAAGGAGAAATAGGGACCAGCCCACACCACTTTTTAGGAAGGCCTTCTAAATGAACATGTCCCCCATGCTAAATTTAGGCTACTTCTATAGTTTTGGCCCAGTCTATGGGTACCCAAAATAATTGACAGGTTGTTGCCCCAGCCAATCCAATTGTGAATACGGTAGCAACTAGGATCTAAGATTTTACTTGAATGAATCCTCCAATATTATCGGGTTCCAAGTCTATGGAGGATCCATAAGAGTTTCCTAATTGTGTACAGAAAGTGATTGATATCATTAGAGTCACTTCCAGAGAGAGAGCTGACTTAGTAGCTTACTAATTATAAGGGGTGGCTCACACACGGGGTTTAGCAGTGGAAGAAGGATAGAGATGCCGACGTAGGGCTTGTAGAGTGGGATAAATTTTCTACTACTTTTCTAAATAGGTTTTTCCAACTTGAGCTGATGGAAACCAAGGTGCAGTAGTTCACTAACCTCAAGAAGGGCAGTATGAGTGTTAAAAAGTATTCACTCAAGTTTACACAATTTGCGAGGTATGATCCGTGGCTAATTCTAGGGAAAGAATAAGTAAGTTTGTGTCCTGAGTTTATAAGGATGTGGACAAGGAGTGTAGGACAAAAATGTTGATTAAGAAGATGGACCTCTCCAGGTTGATGGTTCATGCTCAACAAACTAAGGAGTAGAAACTCAAGGAAAAGAAAAGGGAGAATAAGAGGGCCAGAACCGGCAGCTTAAACTTCTCACATTAAAGGTATGATGGTGGAAATCATTTTCCATTTTGTTAGAAACCTTTATCCCTAGCCCCATCTTATTCCAGTACTCCAGTGCCTAATTTCAGCCAAATACTCATGATAGAGCGCCAAGCTCTAAGTCCCATGGTAGTGTGAAAAATTGTTGCACAACCCCAATTTGCAAGAGGTGTGGTAAGAACCTTAAGGGTCAGTGTATGACCAACAATGATATATATTTTGGGTGTGGCAAGACAGGCCACAAGATAAGGGATTTCCTAATGGTTTTGTGAAAGGGAAGGATTGATCGTCATTAAGGCCAAACGAATTCTTCATCAGCACCATCTAGTCACCCTACTCTGTAGGATGCCATTTCTAGTACAACCAGTGGAAAATGCCAGAATCGACTTTATGTCCTTCAAACTCGATAGAATTAGGAGGGTTCTCCCGATGAGGTAACTGGTATGTTATAAGTCTTTCACCTTCATGTGTATACGCTATTAGATCTCGGAGCCATACTTTCCTCTATGACTCCTTATATAGCAATAGATTTTGCTGTCAGTCTTGAAAAATTAGAAAAACCCTTTTCAATGTCTCCTTTAGTGGGTAGTTCTATTATATCCTAATGGGTATACAGAAATTTCCCGATTAGAGTGTCCCATAAAGTAACCTTAGTAGACCTTGTAGAATTAGAGATGACTAATTTTGATATCATTTTTGGCATATTGGTTCCACTCTTTCTATGGCTTAGTTGATTGTAGAAATAGAATAATCCAGTTTCAGTTCCCTAATGAGCTAGTCATAGAACGGAGAGGTAGTACCTTAGTGCCTATAGGTTGATTTGTCTCTTACCTTAAGGTAAGGAAGATGATCTCCAAGGATTGTATTTATCACCTTATTTGAGTCAAGGACTCAAATTTCAAACTTTAAGTCGTGAGTCTGTTTCAGTAGTAAATGAATTTCCAAAATTATTTGCTGAAGAACTTTCTGGATTTTATCTTGAGAGGGAAATTGATTTTGGAATAGATCTCCTTCTAAATACCAGCATATTTCAATTAAACCTTATAAAATAGCTCTTGCGGAGCTTAAGGAATTGATAGAACAGTTGAAATATCTCTTAGATAAGGGCTTCATTAATACTAGTGTTTCCTTGTGGGGTGCCCCAGTTCTCTTTGTGTGCAAGAAAGAAAGTTCTTTTAGAATGTGCATCGACTACAACTAGTTAAATACTATCATAATCAAGAATGAGTATCCTCTCCTAGGATTGATGACTTGTTTAATCAAATTTAGGGTGCAAATTATTTCTTTAATATAGACCTCAGATCCGGCTACCATTAACTTAGAGTCAGAGAATGTGACATTTTGAAGACATCCTTCAAAACTTAGTATAGTCACCTCAAATTTGTAGTTATATCTTTTGGCCTAAAGAATGCTCCTATATCTTTTAAGGAATTGATGAACAACGTGTTCAAAAAGTACTTAGACATGTTCATTATAGTCTTCATAGATGATATTCTCGTCTATTCTCGTAGTGAAGGTGATCATGCAAATCACCTTAGGATTGTTTTGCAGATAATTAAGGATCACCAGTTATTCACTAAGTTTAGAAAGTGTGAATTCTAGTTAAAATCAATAGCTATCCTCGATCACATCATTTTCAATAATGGCATTCGAGTTGATCCTTAAAATATTGAGGCAGTAAGAAACTATACTAGACCTATCTCTCTATTAGATATTATGAGTTTCTTGGGTTTATCTAATTACTACAAATAGTTTGCTAAGGTATTTTCTTCTATTGCCACTCCCATATCCATACTAACTCAGAAAAAAGTAAAATTTCAGTGGTCAGATTCTTGTGATAAGATTTTTTCAGGAGTTAAAGACTCGACTCACTTCTGCACTAGTACTGATTCTACCAGAGGGTTTAGATGGGTTTGAAGTTTATTGTGATGCTTCTAGAGTTTGTCTTTGTTATGTATTGATACAAAGAGGTAAGGTCATAGCTTATGACTCTAGAAAACTTAAACCCTATGATTAGAACTACCTGACTCATGATCTCAAGTTGGCGGCAGTTGTTTTTACAAGAATTTAGAGGCATTACCTTTACGGGGTTCATGTTGATGTGTTCACTGATCATAAGAGTTTACAATATATGTTCATGCAAAAGGACCTAAATCTTTGTCAGAGAACATGGCTTGAACTACTAAAGAATTATGATATAAGTATGTTGTATCACCCGAGTAAGGAGAATGTTATGGTCGATGCCCTTAGTAGACTATATATGAGATGTATTACCCATGTTGAGGATAATAAGGAGTTAGTTCACGAGGTTCATTAGTTGGATAGATTAGGTGTTTGGTTGGTTAATTTGATCAAAGGTAGTATATGGGTTTAGAATCCTCTTTGTTTGTTGAGATAAAGGTAAAGCAAGACAGAGATCCTCTTTTGGTTAAGTTAAAAGAGGTAGTTTGGGATCGGAAGGTTGAGGTTTTCTCCAAATGGGAAGTTGGTGTACTCTGGTTCCAGAGCATGCTATGTGTTCTAAATATGGATCGTTTGAGGCAGCGAATGTTAGCTGAAGTGCATATATTTTTATATTCTCTTCATCCATGATCCACTGAGACGCAACATGATTTACAAGAAGTCTATTGGAGAAATGGTATGAAGAAAGGTATAGTAGATTTCATGGATAAGTGTTCGAATTGTTAGTAGGTCAAGTTTGAGAACTAGAGACCTAATGGTACGCTTTAGGAGTTTAGCATCCCCACTTTTTAAATTTATAAGTGGTAAACATGGACTTTTCTACCGGGTTGCCTCGTACGCATCCTCAGCATATTTCTATCTAGGTTATTATGGATTTAATGACCAAGTTAGCTCATTTCTTGGACGTCTATACTTTATATTCAGATGAAAATTATGCTAGAATCTATCTTAGTGAATTAGTAAAGTTGAATGGAGTTCCATTGACCATTATTTCAGATAAAGGTACCCAATTTACCTCTCATTTTTTAAAGGTGTTTCAGAAGGGTCTTTGTACCCAACTTCATCTCAATACAACTTTTTACCTGCAAGTGGATGTTTAGGAAAAGAGGACCACTCATACCCTGGAGGACATATTTAGGGCTTGTATTACTGATTTCAAGGAGAATTGGGATGATCACTTGTTGATTGAGTTTGCCTACAATAACAACTATGACTCTAGTATCAAAATAGCTCTATTTGAGGATATTTATATATGAGGTGTAGATCTTCTATTGGTTGGTTTGAGGTACGTGAGGCTACTTTGATAGGGACAGATTCAGTAATTGAGGTGATGGAAAAGGTTTAATTAATTTGTGAAAGATTGAAGACAGCCCAGGCCCATCAGAAATCTTATGTAGACATTAGGAGAAGAGAGCTTGAATTTGGTGTTGGTGATTTTGCGAATTTGAAAATTTTTCCCATGAAAGGAGTGAAGAGGTTTATTAAGAAGCATAAACTTAGTCCTTGCTATTCTAGCCCATATAGATTTTGAACTATTTTAGAAAGGTAACGTACGAGTTAGAGTTACCTGCAGAGTTAGTATCAGTGCATCCATTGTTTTATATCTCTTTGCTAAAGAATGCATTCGTGAACCAACTTCAGTTATACTTTTAGAGAGTGTGGGTATGGGAAATAGACTCTCCTATGATGAAATCCTAGTTGAAATCCTTGACTGCCAGATTCGTAGGTTGAGAAATAAAGAGGTTGCCTTAGTAAGGGTGTAGTGGAAAAATCAGTCCGTTGAGGGAGATACTTAGGAAGCAGAAGCCAATATATGAGCCAAGTACCCCTATATTTTCTCTACGAATTCACATTCAGCTTGATGTAATGGTTTTATTAAATTAACACTCTCATTTTCTATTTCAGCTATCTAGCCATCCTTATGTCATAGCATGCTTTCACGATTTTAGTTCAGTCCATGTTTCAGATTCAAATATTCAATCATAATTCAACTCATAATTATTCAGTGCATGAGCTCAGTCTTCCTAGTATTCCAGTTTAGCTTGTTTCATTCAAGGATTAATGACCCCAAGGGGAAGGTATTTTAATACCCTGAATTTTCAAGCTCTAGACCCCTTAAAAGATAGGCCACCAAGTTAGCTTTCTAACATTTCAAGTCTTTCCTCAATTCGATGTCATGGAAAAAAGGTGTGTAAAATTTCACTAAGGGCCTAACACTTCGTTACTATATATGATAAGACATCACGGGTGAGTCATAGCAACTTCAGTGAAGACCCCAAGTTTGTCCCAGTGACTACGAGTCTACCTTACGAGTCATAACCAGTGACTACGGGTCGTAACAAAAGACTCGTAAATATAATAATGTTCACCCGAGAACCCAGTCCCTTGGTTATGAGTCCAGCATACGACTCATAGTCATACCTTAGGAGAAATGTGTACTTGTCACATAACTAGTGTATGATCCAAGAATTTCTCCCACTGGATAAGAGTCCACTATATGACTTGTAGTCATTCATAATAAGTTGTTAGAGGGAAATTGTAGTCAGACCAGAAAGAACCCAAATGTCAGGGCTCCAGGTTACGACTTTGGTCATGACTCATAACCAATCGTAATGAGCCATGAATTCAGTTGTAATGATTGAACACGAGTTTTCCTGCATGTTTTTCTAGGGACATCTAAATCTTTTTCCACTTCTATAAAATCCTAACCCATGTTTTATTGTCTTTCCAAGGGGTGGTATAAAAGACCCAATCTCCCTAACTCATGACATAATCCTTAATTCCACTCAAAGAAATCAAGATAGGCGGTTTTCTCTTCTCCTAAGAAGAAATTAGAGTTCTTCAAGCTCAAGAATTTTTTTAAGGGATTTCCCAAGGCTCTTACTACTAGGTATGTGGCATATTCATCATTGGGTCCCTTCTGACGATTGAGTCCCAAGAATTCCCTATCTTTATGAGTATAAATTGTTTTCCCTTCTTTATGGAATTTCATGTCAAATATGGATTTTATAAATTCTCTCAAGTGTTTTGAGCACGAACCATGAAAATATGTTTTTCCATGAGAATTGATTTCCATATGTTTGATTATTTCTATCACCCACCCCATGATCATTGTTGTCATATTGTGTACTATTCATGATATTACACACCAGGATTTCCTTATCATATTTAGTTGCATTAGTTTATTCCGGTGGGTTAGGAACACCTGATACCACTGTTGATCATGCTTGTTATAGTTTTCAGGTTATAAGTTATTCAGTTTATACTGGTATCGTTAAATTAAGAATCTTATTATAAAGAGAACTTATCAGTGCCACATCATGTTAAATGAATATGTATACCAGTGTCATTTAGTTAGGAGTAATACTTAGTACCGAGTGGACGTAGGGATGGAGGCTCGCCCATCATATTGGCATGCGTCTTTAGTAGCAATCCCTAAGTTCCAGACCTATGACTCCACCATAGATTATGATGGGTCACCCATTAGTACAGGAATCACATTCCAGTCCTTTGGAACATCAGTTTAGTAGGTCCAAACTTAGCTAGTATTTACAGCATGTTCCAATTCATAGGTTAGCTTGGGGTTATATTTGTCCTTAAGCAACGTGTTACGACTAGAGAGTAGTTTCATGTTATGACAGATACCAACTAAGAATCACTCTTCTATGAGATCTTTTCTAATAAATAATAATTGCCATGCTTAGAATCCAAACAATCATAATAGTATCCCAAAAATTATTAGAAAGTTGTTAATAGTTTTACTAATCGAGTCTTAACCCCCTTTACATCATATGATCAATTGATCACAAAGTACAAGAGTTTGACTTTATGGGAAGAAAATAAAATTAAAATATTTTTTGTGAACTTTTTCAGAAGGAATTTATCTAATATAGACATATTTTTAGTGGAATAACAACATTAATTCTCACGAAAAATTATAAAAAAGAAAAAGCAGCAAATTATATAGAGAGATGATGATTCTCATCTGATGATCCCAAAAGTTTTCTGAAAATCATATCTTTAACAACTTTTATAGGGAAAAAATGTAGCAAGAAGCAGTGTGACCAAAAATGTTGCATTCTAAGTAAGGTATAGCTCTAAAGCAACTGAGGTTCAGGGAAAACACCTCATAAAGCATATATAATTAGAGTGAAAGATCTACAATCTACAACAAATTGAAGGAAAAAAACATCGAACTTGCTACTATTCATCAATGAAAGAATAAAATCACCATGAGCTGGGTTATTATATATGTGAACACTGCATTAGCTGCATAAAATTCTAAATTGAAACCAACAAATAAAATTGGATACAAGAACATGACCAGATGATCAAAATCAAGCGCAATCTACTCCAGTTCAGATCTAGTATGAAGAATTAAAAATTTTGTAATCTTAACCTATATTTGGAATGGATTGCTTCTGAAGGTATGTTATTCAGTTTATAAGCTTAAACATAATTCAAATTAGTCAACTTAGTTAGCACTCGAAAATCCAATATGGTTTTTGCATTATTTAGCAATTTACATTAAATCCTTTGACAACATTATGACAGATATACGTTAATGCTCAAGAAAACTAATTAAAGCTTCTCTGCAAACACAACTTTGTACCATTTTGACAAAACTCCTATACCCACCCTGCTAACCTTTTTTTCCTATTGCCGTAGTCGACAAATTTTAATATCTTCAATACCACTAACACACAAGCAACACTTCAATCAGAAATCTTTCTGATTTTGTTATAAAGTAGTTTTCCATTCTCAAAAAGTTGTAAAGTAGTTTTAATGGAATAAAAATAATTAGTTATCATCAAAATAGGTCAGATAGATAATAATTAATATGAACTCACCCAATTGACATTGCAGGTTTTGTTTCTAGCGTTCCAAACAGTTACTTGAATAATTGTTATTATCTGTAAGAATATCATACACCTGAATAAAGAAAATATAACACATTGACTAATGCACTTGAATATTAATTTCAAAATACAACAAAAGGACCAAGTTCAAAAAACAAAAGCAAACAGAAATTATTTGGCCAAGGAAAATAGGGTACATTTTCTGGAATTCAGGTGTAATACCCCGTATTTCTCAAGCTTAATTTAGATCTAAGTATGTGAGTATTCCTACCTAAAATTTAAAAATACTCAGCATTTTTTAATTTAGAGTTTGCTAATGCGTAGGAAATTCAGTCAGCTTTCCAACGATATAAAGTTTGCCCAAATTTGATACTGGGGTGAAGAGTTAGAGCCATTTTTGTAAGAAAGTGTACCAAATTGGCACCCAGTGCGTTCCAGAGACCAGCCAAATGGAAATGGTAATTTTCCAGTAAGTCAATTCCATACCATCACGTTGCGCCACCAGCCTAATTCCCAATTGTCATTTTCTAGTATTCCATCTCAATCATGATGCGTCGCGCCAAGAGGTAAACTCGCATGCAGTGAGCTGGCACGATGGCGCTGCGTCTCACCAAACCTCTAGTTCCTAGTCGTATAATTTCCAGTGAGCTGGTGCGATTCCATCGCATCGCACCACCATGAAAAAATTAGGAGGGTCCTTCTGGACTTGGTCAATGAACTCTTGAGGGTCCTTATCAGACATAGACCCATGGAAAGATGGAGGGTTCATTCGGGTGAAGTCCCGAACCCTAGCTGCTATGGGATTGGCTACTGGATTGGATGGAATGAATAGTGGCCGTTCATTCTATGCAGCCATGGACTGATCAAGTGTGGTAAATACGGTTCTAAACTCGGCATAGGAAACATGTTCGCCCAAAGGATCTTCGGGCTGAGGATCTAGCTGGTTTCTTCTCTGTGGGGCCATGGTCTGAAATAAAAGAAGAATGGATTAGATTAAGAGTTTAACTGTGATTATGCTCACTAACATGACATGAATACTGAAGAAAGGGGACTATTCCTAAAATCATCTTATAAACTCCTATACATAAATGTGGCGTGCAACACACCCATGTACAAGACTCTACTAGATGCGGCTTTTAAACTTCCTAGGACTCTACTGAACCTTAGGCTCTGATACCAAGTTTTTAACGCCCCAATTTGCTGAACCGGAATACTACACGGTGCTCATGGCCCCGAGGGACCACAAGCTAACCCATGACTGATATGTATACCTGTATACTACAAATTATGACATAATATGTGGAATACGTAAAACTGTAAGGCCATAAGGTTCAACTAAATAAAACTATGTCTGAAAATCATAACATCCATGTGGGTGAAAATACCCAAAATAACTCAATCTGAAAGCTAAGTCTGAACGTAAATCTGAACATAAATCTGAAAGCCTCTAAACTATCTGAATAAGAAGTTGAAGGAACATGTCTCTAACTAACTTAATAAAACTGAACTGAAGAAATAAATAAATGTATCAAATCATATTGTCCTTAAATCAATGAGGACTCACTGTGTCTCTGCAACTGGAATGCTACCGCTACTGCTGGGCTAGAGCTCGTGTCTCAGAACCTATGGTGTAGTATGAAAAGAAAGCACCATAGCACAAATAAGTCAGTACAATTGGAGTACTGAGTATACAAGGAAGGTAGGCTGAACAGAAAGGGTTTCATGCCTGAACAACACTGGCTGACTAATATGAACATAGGAGTGCAAACATACATATATAGAAATTAGGACCATGAATGCGTGATAGCAAAACCTGTAAGCTAATATATGGTTTACTGATAACTGTCATAACTGATACTACAAGCTGATAACATGGACGACTGTATCTGACAGTTCTGTATATACAAAATTTTAAAGAACACCCTAAGTTCTTTCACTGAGACTGTTGTTGAAACTGTGGGAGGTAGTGTTTAACTGATATGCCCTATGTACGCGATTATGGCTAAGCTAGGGTCCAATCGCTTCCCCAACTGGAGGGGTGTCAATACCGTGCCACGGGTAAAGATAACTGTAAGTGACCCTTATCTGGAAGGTACTCAAATGAGAATGGTGGGAACCCTAAATTGATAGGTTAGCCACCTCATCAACCCTAATCTAACAGGTTAAGATGTCTCAACCTACACTGTCTACGTAGTTCTAGAACATAAGGATGACTGCTAAGAATCACATCCTGAACTGGAAGGTGAGTTCCCATCCTTGGGTTCACTCGGTGCTAACCTCTACTCCCATCTTGAGGGACTAGACATGAATAATGACTATATATGACTTAATCTTACTAAATTCTGCTGACTGGCAGAATATTACTGATATCTGACAACTGACTGAGATCATGAGGTTTTCCTGAGTCACATGACTGACTGAAGTCTACAGAATCATAGCTTGAGTTCCGATATCGTGAAACATGACATGGCTCTAGGCATACAGCTTTAGTTTTCGGATATGAATACCCTCAGGACTCGATATAAGGAAACTGACAGACATGACATGACTTGATCACAAGATTTGGGTCCACAATTCACAACATCATAAGCAGGGGATAGTATACTTCATGTATTTATTCAATATTTCAAACATAATAGGAAAAGCATGGATATATTTTGTGTACATAATTTATATCTCCATTATTATACATGCTTTATACCACAACAATAACAATACATAATTTTCATGGAAATTCATATTGAAGTGTATGGCTAACATGAACTTGTTATTTAGATATCATGAAATCATGTAAATATGAAGTTCTAACATACTAGGCATTTTATCGAACACCTTGCATGCATTCTTTAAGGAATAGGTGGATTTCATACTTGCATTCTATCAATCCACCCAAAGATCATGTTTTTCAACTAACAACATAACTTTCATGAGATGTACAATCGCGATACTATTATATAGCAAATCAAACAAGCATCAAAATGAGTATGATCATATCACCACAACCAACTAAGCTTTCGTATTTTAAAGATTAATTCTGGAACTCCACAAATAAAAAGAATCCGTGGATGAACACTAATCATACCTTGGAAGGGAGGTTCTTGATGATTGACGGAGCAATTTCCTTGAAATTTGTTCTTCAAGCTTAATTGTGCAACCCTAGTTTTTTTTCTCCGATGGTGATCTTGGATAATGAACTTTGAGATGTTAATAGGGTTGTAATATGTTTAGAAGCTATAAATTTCATGAGGTTAAGTTTAGGGACATATAAGGAGTGTTAAAAGACTTAGCTACCCTCAAAATAACTCAAACACTAAGTGTTTTCATGGCTGAAATCATACATAGGCGCCGCATATCATATCGCCTATATTTACGTAGGTGCCACATATGATATTACCTATATTTACATAGGCGTTGCATATGATATCGCCTATGCTTTCCAGTGGCCATGTGCGATTGGTTAGGCAATGCATTCTACTTTGAAAGGTCATAACTCCTTGCTCGGGTGTCAGATTTGATAAAATTGGTATCGTTGGAAAGATAATTCAATTCTCTAAAATTTGGTGGGTCTAAATCTTACAAAATGTCACATATCAATCATGTTATTCTTGTTCAAAGATGACCCTTGAAAAATCAAACACTAATACTTGATGGATTCAAAAACTCTTAGCTTGCATCACTCTAAGTGACTCATATGAGCATGCTTAAGACATCTCAAGCTATCATATCGCTAGGATATTCATTGTAAGTCATGCACTAAAATGCTATTCACAGTATAGGAGGTTTCATATGTAGGAAAACTTATTCACTTCCTAGCTTAGAAACATGCGGGGTATTACAGCTACAGTAGTGATAGTATAGTCTTAGTCATGACACAAAATAGTAATACTCGGCCAGCCAACAAAACTCAGTGAACTGAGCTAGTTACAAAACTCAGTATCATTCTAGTTCAGCATAGTATAATCAGTTCAGTGTCTATTCAGTTGGGAGGAGGATTAAGCACCGAGTTAACCAAAGGATGGGGGCTCACCTTCCAGTATAGGGTGTGATCCTTATAAGTTGTCCTTGTATTCCTGAACTACGTATCTAGAGTAGGTTGAAACATCAACTCGCCAGTTGAGTGTTGATAAGGTGTTTTAACTTGCCAGTTCAGGGTACCACAGTTCTCATTAGAGTACCTGCCAGATGAATGTAACTCTTCGGTTGTATTTACCCGTGGCACGGTAATGACACCCTTCCAACTGGGGTTACAGGTTGGACCCTAGTTATCTTATTTGGGGAATGTCAATTACATGACTACCTTATACAGTTTTAGTTTCTGTCTCAAAATAGAACTCAGTTCAGTTCTATAGAATTAGGACTGTCAGATACAGTTACTCAACTATAAGTATCAGCAATTCAGTTATCAGTAATCTCAGATTATCAGTTACTCAATATCAGAACTCAATACTCAGCTTCAGTAAAAGTTTAGTTATAGTATACATTCACGTATATGCATAGTAATGCATACTCGGTATTTATAATAGTTTTCAGATATTTATATACTCTTATTCAGTTACTCTATATTACTCAGTTAGATAATGTTTATGCATATGAACCCTTGCATTCAATCTTACCTCGTCTAGTATACTAGCACATTCTATGTACTGACACATACTTTCTCTTTGATCTATGATGTCTCATATTTATAACGCTCCAAAAATCTATCTCGAGATGTAACACGGTACTTAGGACCACAAGTGATCCCAATCTAACCCTTCTACTGGCATAACTTATAAGAAACTAAATAACATGTATAAAATGACTAAATTTACTATGTGAAAACATAAAATGATGGAATTTGTGAAATTACATTATTGATAAAACTTTAAAATCTAATAA
>NC_061122.1:35305565-35412323 GCF_002878395.1 Capsicum annuum
TGGAATTTGTGAAATTACATTATTGATAAAACTTTAAAATCTAATAAATCTGAAGGATAAAACAAAAATTACAAGACTGACTCTAACTGATATCTGTGAAGCCTCTACTATACTGATTGTAGATAGCTAAGACATGACCCCAAATTTCACTAATCAATACGTATGATTAAGATAGTAAAGAACATAAATAAATCCAATACTAAACTTGTACCTACATTATGAGACAATGTAGCACATAGACGTATATGTGGATCAGTACTTTGAGGATTTACTGAGTATATGGGGATGAAATGCATAAGTAAAATAATATCATCAAACTTTATAAAAATCATATATGCTAAATGTAAATGACTCACATAAGCTGGAATATCTGGAATAATAAGAAACAAATAAAACATTATAATTTTAGTGAGTCATAACATTTAGTTCTAAAACTTGTACTAATATTCTCTCTTTAAATCATACTATCTAAGTGTATAAAGGACACTCTTAAATCTGAAAACTGAAATCTTGTAACTAATATCTTTCTATAAAGCTTAATTTGAAATAAAGTTGTGAGCCTTTACACTTAGTTTTCTAAAAGCTTTTTCTATTAATATTTTATGAAAGTCTTCACTATTAGGGAATACTTTAAAAATTTTTCTGTAAGAGAAAATACTTTATCTTAAGGATTTAAATAAATAAGTTGTTTTAAGAGTAGGGGACATCATTTGGGAGGTTCTTCTAACCAACATATACACAATGTGAGCATCCATGGAGTCCCATGACTGGCCCCCGTTAGGTAGGGATATTCTAACCGTGCCATCAGCATAGAACATCTAATCTGAGTGACCATAATCTTAGTCATCCATGTAGAAGTAGGAAAAACCTGATAATCTGTACCTACGGTGGCATATAGTTTTGGGGCATGAAACCTTGATAACATACACAACTCGGTGCTAAATACTATTCCCAATCTTATGCTCAAAATCTTAAGAAATCCACTTTAAAGTCATCTAATGGTTTATAATAAAACCAGTTGTAAATCTATAGAGCTAAATCTATAAGTCTAAATCTGAAATGTGGATTTCATATTTATTCTGAGACAAAAAGGTCAAAGCTTTATCTAAAATCTGAAAATAATCTAGTCATGGGGTACTTATAGTACAAACAACCTTGAAACAACAATCTTTAAATGGGGTCTAATGACCCAAGCATAAATCTCATGATTAAACTTCTCAAAAATCCATACTTGGTAATGTAAATATCAATAAATCGTCTTTAAATCTAGAAATTTCAGCAACATACATAGAAATAGAAACATAATCATGTAATTCAACTTCTAAATCATGGAAAATCTCATAATCTTGCAAATAAAGATAACGGGTATAAACCCTAACTTGAAATTCATGGAAAATCATATAAATTACAGTAATTTGTAAATAAAAATAAATTTTTGGGTACAAGGATGAAAGATTTATCCTTGTGAAAAATCCTACATACCTTAATTGATGATCTTAGATGAGAAAACTTGAATCTTTAATTCCTATCATGATTTTGAGGATGAGTTCTTAGAGTTCTTGAATTGAAAATTCTAAGTCTTGAACTATCTTGGAGAATTGATAATGAAAATTGGATTTATTGGAGAGTAAGCTTGAGCTTTAGGGTTTTCTTTTGAAACAAAATTGATGAATAAGTTTAACTTGAATTCCTATTTGTGTTCTTGAATATTGTTTCTTGAAGAAGATGAGTAAAATTGATGTTCTTAGGAATGTTTTTGAATGATTTTCTTGAACTTCGTGTAATGGAAAGGTTAATTCTTGATGGTTTTCTTGAATAGAAAGTGATGGAATGGATGAATCTTGAAGGGAATTGATTAGGATTTGTTCTTGGGAGTAAAGTAGGATAATGGGGGCAAAATCATTGCTCAATGATGGATATACATTGATATATTACGACCTGGGTTGAAGAGAAAAACACCCCATTGCCCCTCATTAATTTAGAGCAAAAATTCGTAACCCGCATCCCGATTGTTTCCCTTAGCATAACGCGCTACCATCTTGGTAGCTTACTGCCTCACACTAAAATGGCTATAACTTTTCACTTGGGTATCTGATTTTTACGAAATTGGTATCATTGAAAAGATAATTCAATTATCTACAATTTTTTAGGTCTTCAACTGGAAGATTCTATATATATAAAAAGTTATACATGTTTAAACTATACCCTTGTAGGGTTGAATACCAAATTTGGGATGAATCTAATGTTCTTAGCTCTACTTCGCTCTAAGTAACTTCTATGAACATTATTAACATAATAAGAACTTCACATACTTAGTATTAAATTCATGGCACAAGCATTCAAATTGTCGATCAAGAATGCGGCAATTACACCTTCTTCACAGCACGGTGAAATCGCGTTAAGCTACTAGAAAAAGAACGAGTACGAATTTGCTCTCTTCTATGATGCGGTGCTATCGCGTTGCGCCACTGAAAATTTCCAATTAGGAATTTGGACCTCTCCACACCGCACCAATATAGTGGAGGTTCGCTGGAATGTGACAATTTTCATTTTGTCATCCACTGCAATGCGGTTAGTGCCCAAGTGGGACACTGCACTACTAAAAATGCTATAACTTATTCACCCAGTGCCGAAATTGGGTGAATTTTATATCATTGGAAAGCTTATTAAATTTTTCACACAATAGGAGGTCTAAATCTGAAAAATTCCACATGAAATAAATATTCTTCATTTTGGAAGCTATTTCTTAACATTAAAGGAATAAATTTAAGCTAGGAAAATATGGGGTATTATAATATCATAGGTTCGGACGCTCATGTTCTTGACCGCGCATAGACAGATTCAGATTTAGCTAATGGTGTCAGACTTAGTAGTGAGTCCTCATCTATCGAGGATATTCTATTATTTTAGTTTTTCAGTAGATGTAGTATTTCAATAGATGGAGTTAGTTGGGGGATTATCCCATTAACTCCAATTTTAGACAGTTTAGTTAGAGGCTTTTCAGACTAGACTTTCAGGCAGTATTCAATTTTACGGATTATTATTACAATTGATATTCTTTATTAGTATTTCAGATTTTGATCCTTATGTCATTTCAGCCTATTTTCTGTATATATTTCATTTTTATTATTCAATGCTCACAGTAGATATCAGTCATGGGTTAGCTTGTGGTCCTTCAGGGTCGTAAGCACCGTGTAGTGTCTGGGGTACAAACTCGGGATGTTATATCAAGATATTGGCTATCACTTTGTGCATTTATATTTTGTTACATGCAAATATTATGCTGGGTCATCCTATTTCCATGATAAATAGAGGATCAACTGTCTCTTTGTCCTCCTATCATTTAAACCAAAACATATAGGTTTCAATCAATTACTACTCCAAAATATGACAGGAAACACAACCTTTTACCTTATATTTCTCCCATCCACAAATGTAGTCCTTTACGGATTGATGCAGTTAGGATACCAACTATGAATCACTCTTCCAAGAGATCTTTGTTAAGAAAAAATACATTGCAATGCCTAGAATCCAAACAATTATAATACTAACCCAAAAGTTATTAGAAAGTTGGTAATAACTTTACAAATCGGGTCTCAACACCCTTTATATCATATGATCAGTTGATCATAAAGTACATGATTTTGATGTGATGGGAAGAAAATTAAATAAACATGCTTTTTGTGAACTTTTTCACAAGATATTTTTTTTGATACGAACATATATTTAGTGGAATGACGGCATTAATGCTCAAGATATGTTGTAGAAAGAGAAAAGCAGATAATGAGCTAGAGAGATGATGATGCTCATCTGACGAGCACAAAAGTTGTATGAAAATTTTATCTTTAACATACTTTTTTAGGGCAAAAATGTTGCAAGAATCTCTTTAACTAAAAATGTCGCATTCTAAGTAAGGAAATACCTCTAAAGCCGCCTCGGTTCAGGAAACACACCTCAGAAAAGATATAGGATTAGTCAACAATTCTTTATTTCAAACATCAAATGAATATAGGTAGATTAATGTGGTCATTACTAAACTTGTAATCTAAAAAATTTTGCGAACAGTGTCAGACTAACAAAAAGCAAATGCCATCCAAATATTTTAAACTCACAAAAAGACAGAGAAAAATATTGTAAACAAGTAGTAAAATTGTAACAACCCGAAATCGCCTCCCGGGATAACACACGGTGCTTAAGGCTACAAGTAGCCCCAAGCTAACCCTTCGAGCCTGTTTCTACTAATAACACTAGTTTCAAAATGAAATAATTAAAACACTAGCATATTCATATCATAAAAAGGGAGATATGGAGAGAATACTCAGTCCAAATGACCACAATACTGGAATTCTCAACACAATCACAATCTGATAACTAGTCTGACAAAGCCTATATTAATCCATGAGCTAGAGAGCCGTTGGGATAGGTACCTAACTGACTCCAAATGAACTAAAAGTAAAACCGTAGTCTCTCAAATACAGAAATGTCTGAAGATAGGTCCTCGAACCATGAGGACTCACCACTGTAGGAATGTAGACAAAGGTACTCGAGAGTCACTGATGAGGCTAGGAGTGAGCACCTGAACCTACATTATAAGACAATGTAGCACATAGACGTATAAATGGATCAGCACTTGGGAATGTACTGAGTATGTGGGGGTGCATGCATTTATATATAAAAAAATCAGTAATCTTTAATCAAATCATGCATGCAATAAGTAATGACTCACATGGCTTGAATAAGTATAAAATATAAAGCTAATGAACCATGTAGAATGGAGCATGTTACACAAATCTCGTGAGTCATCATAGCTTAATGTTGAAATTGGAAATCTTCTCTTATTCTCATTGCCCATAGGCTAAAGGAAACTTTAAATAATACTTTAAACTCATTCATATGTCTTATGGAGGGAAAAACTTCTTTAATGCTCAAGAACTCATAACTATTTTGAACTAAAGTACTTGGAATTCGGAATCATATTACTTTGTAACATACTTGAAGGCATTTTATTCACTTTAGGAAAATATGCCGTTTCAAGCTTTAGGAAAAAATACATATATCAAGGAAAAATACTTTAGTCTTAGGGAGAAAATATGCAATTTTACTATTAGGAAAATAACTTATATCAAGGCAGTTTCTCTTAACCAACATAAACCATGCGAGCTACATGAAGTCCAATGTTTTCTCCTCCTAAGGATGAGACCCAACGTTGGGGACGAGCATCATACTCTTTCTAGGGAGTATAACCTTAATTCAGTGATCACTTATCTCAGCCTCGGGCCCAATATCTCGGCCTTAGTCCCAAAATTTCAAACCTATGGTGGCACGTAGTTCTGGGGTAAGAAACCATAGTAACTTACCCAACTCAATGTGAAGTACTATGTTTATTTTATCACACTCATCTCATTGAAATCCACCTTAAACTAATCCAATGGTTCATCAAGAACCCAATAATCAAATCTGTAATCTCATGTAGTGAAGTGGATTTCAAAACTCAATGACCATTAGGTCAAAACATTTCTCAATAATCTCAGAATACTCAAATCATGGGTGCTTATAGAATAAGAGTTCATAAAATTGCAAATCTCAAGTAGGGCTCAATAAACCATAATTAAGTCTCAAGTTAAAACTCATGAAAAGCATAATAGATAGCATATAGATTCATAACTCATGTAGAATTCTGAAAATTTCAGAAATTTGTCTCAAAATTTCAACATACTCATATACTTAAATATCTCAAACATTTCAACTATTAAATTCTCAAGGATTAAAATCATGGGTATAGACCCAACTGTATTTTCTCAAGAAAACATGTGAAAATCATGCCATTAGACTCTCAATTCATGGGGAACATTAAAATATTGCAATCCATAATAATGGGTGAAAAATCCTAATTAATATTCATGTAAAATCTCATAGATTGCACAAAATCATAGTTTAAATGAGCCTTTGGGCACAAGGATGAAAGGATTACCCTTGTTCAAAACCCCACATATCTTAGATTACTAAATTGGATCAATGAGCTTGGTATAAAATCTTCTTTTTACTCTTGAGAGAGAGTTCTTACAACCTTAAACTTGGGGAACTTAAATCACAACTCAATTTGTATAATCTAAGGCGAGTTCTTGGATTTCTTGGAGTAGGGTTTTAGATTTTCCCTTGACGGAGAAACCCTAGATATCTTATGTTTTGGATGATGAATAAAGCCATTTCCTTCGCTTGGAATATATCTAGTTGGTAAAAGAGTGAAAAGACTGAAAATTTCCTTGTGAAAAAGAGTGAAAACACTGAACTAGGGCTACGACGGTCGAAGCGATGGTCCATCGCAAGTCTGATGGTCCGTCGGATCATCCACCACACGTTGGCCAAAATATGAACACACTGCCTTGGTGTGATGGTCTCAGTGATGGTCCATCTCATACCCGAAGGTCCATCAAACCATTTTTCACACATTGGCCAAGATGACCCACACTGCCTGAGCGCCACAGTCATAGCGACGGTCCATCGCAGCCTTGACGATCCATTATTTTGGCCGTCGGATTCGGGCTTGTAAAGGGAGTTACTACCTTAGTTGAGACGGGCCAAGGGATGGTCCATCGCAGACTCGACGGTCCATTGGTTCGTCCGTCGTACCTAGGCGGTTCAGACAACTCTCAGTAAAATGACCATAACTTCTCACCCTGATACCGGATTTGGAAAAAAATTGTATCGTTGGAAAGCTAAGTCAATTATCTACATGACATAAAGTCAAATTTAAGAAAATTCTATATGTTTTAAATACCAATCACTTGGGAGGTTACTTCTCAATCTTTTAGGGCCGTAATTACACTTCACTTGACACGCTCTAAGGCTCAGACAATGAGGAAACTTTTCAGGGTCTTACAATATCTCCACCTTGGAAATATTTGTCTATGAATGTAACTAGTTAGACTAGGAACACAAGAAAAATAGAGTACACATAGCTGAATTAATTGTTTTGCTAAACACCTCAAAATCTCACTAAACTCTTGAATACCTCAGAAATTGCAAGAACTCATGGAAGAATAGATACATAGCTGAACTTTCGATTAGAAAGGCTGAATTAAGGAAGAACAATACCTTCAGATCGAACTGAACTTGCTAAAAGAGGTGCGGGTACTTGGCTCATATGTCTGCTTCTTCCTCCCAAGTAGCGCCCACAACTGAATGGTTCTGCCACAATACTTTGACCAAGGGAACCTCTTAGTTTTTCAGTCTATGGATCTGAAAATCAAGGATCTCAACGAGAATCTCATCGAATGAAAGACTGTTCTAAATATCAGCACTCTCTGAGGGATCTACTACAATAGAATCACCAACATGCTTTTTAAGCATGGAGACATGAAAAATAGGATGAACAACTGACAACTCTATGGGCAACTTAACCTCATAGGCTACTTTCCCAACACGGCTCAGGACTCTATACGGGCCAACATAACGGGGATTAAGCTTTCCCTTTTTACCAAACCTCTTCACCCCTTTCATGGGTGAAATCTTTAAGTATACCAAATCACCCACCTTAAACTCAAGATCTCTTCTCCTCACATCGGCATAAGACTTTTGATGACTCTGAGTTATCTTCAACCTTTCTCTAATCAACTTGCTTCTCCTACTTTAAACCAACCTATGGGTGATCTACATCTTCTACCATACAAGTCCTCAAATGGTGCCATCCTGATGATAACATGGTAACTATTTCCATAGGCGAACTCTATAAATGGCAAATGCTCATCCCAACTACCTTTGAAATCAAGAGCACATTCCCTCAACATATCTTTTAGGGTATGAATGGTCATATCAGCCTGACCATCTGTCTACGGATGAAAAGAAAAACTCACAAGAAATTGGGTACCAAGACCCTACTAAAATACCCTCTAAAACTGAGAAGTAAATTGAGTACCCCTATCCAAAAGTATAGATGAGGGACTCCATGCAGCCTGACTAACTCCCGGAGATACAATCTAGCATAATCCTTAGCTATATAAGATGTGTCCATGGGCAAGAAATACACGGACTTAGTTATCCTATCCATAACAACCCAAATAGAATCATGATGTTGACGCAAAAGAGGTAACCCGATCACGAAGTCCATATTCACCACCTACCACTTTCAAGTAGGTATACCAAACTCTTGCATCACACCACCAGTATTTTGCTGCTCTACCTTAATTTGTTGGCACATTGCACACTTTGGTACAAACCCAGCTATATTTTCTTCATCATGCCATTGCACCAATAGATTTTATGCAAGTCGCAGTGCATATTGGTAGTGCCAGGATAAATGGAACACTAAGCGCCATACGCTTCAGCGATAATCCTCTACCTCAGATCATCAACAAATGGGACACACAAAATCTACCCTGCAATCTCAACACGCCATCTCTACCTTGGGAGAAAACATCTACCTTTTAGTCCTTAACTGACTCGTTCAATCTGACCAAACTAGGATCTATGTCTTGCTTCTCCTTCACTTCTGAAACTAAAGAGGATTCAGAACTACTCTGCACTAAAGTACTTTCCTCATCTGAATCAAGCAACCTAACACCCAATCTAGCTAAATAATGCACATCATGAGCTAACTCTTTCTTGTCTTCCTCTACAGGGCAACACTACCTATAGACAATCTGCTAAGGGTATCCACCACTATATTGGCCTTGATCGAGTGATACAACAGACTCATATCATAGTGTTTTAACAACTCTAACCACCTCCTCTTCCTAAGATTCAACTCCCTCAGAGTAAATACATATTGCAGGCTCTAATGATCAATAAACAAATCAACATGGACACCATAAAGATAGTGTCTCCAAATTTTCAAGGCAAAGACCACAACAGCTAACTCAAAATTATGGGTTGGATAATTCTTCTCATATGGCTTTAACTGTCTAGAGGCAAAAGCTATAAACTTACCATTTTGCATCAACACACAACCCAAGCCAACTCTGGAGGCATTACAATACACCACAAAACCATTTGTACTATTAGGCAAAGTCAACATAAGGGCTAAAGTAAGTCGAGTCTTCAACTCCTGAAAACTCTTCTCATAGGAATCTGACCCCTGGAACTTAACTTTCTTTTGAGTCAACCGGGTCATGGGAGAAGTAATAGAAGAGAAACCTTCAACAAAATGATGGTAGTAGACTGCTAGACCCAAGAAACTTCTAAAGTCAGATGGAGATATAAGTCTAGGCCAATTTCTTACCGCTTCTGTCATTTGGGGATCAACTCTAGTACCTTCAGCTGAAATAATATGACCCAGAAAGGCTATAGACCTTAGCCAAAATTCACACTTATTGAATTTACTAAACAACTTGTGATCTCTAAGATTTTGCAAGACAATTCTAAGGTGATCTGCCTCATCATGCTCACTGCGGGAGTAGATAAGGATGCCATCTATGAACACTATAACAAACATATTGAGATATTGCTTGAACACTCGATTCATAAGGTCCATAAAAGTTGTTGGGGCATTAGTTAGCCTGAAAGACATGACTAGAAACTCAAAGTGACCATAGCGGGTTCGTAAGGCTATCTTTGGAATATCACATTCCCTCACTTTAAGTTGATGATAGCCATATCTAAGGTCTATCTTGGAGAAATAACTTGTACCTTGCAGCTGATCAAGCAGTTCATCAATTCTCTGAAGAGGGTACTTATTTTTTACTGTGACCTTGTTAAGATGATGATAGTCAATGCACATACGCAAAGAACCATCTTTCTTCAGCACGAATAGAACATATGTTCCCCAAAGAGAAATACTAGGACTTATGAAACTTTTTTCTAAAAGATCTTTGAGTTTCTCTTTCAACTCCTTAAGCTCAATAGGTGTCATACGATATAGCAGAATAGAAATAGGACTAGTGTCGGGAAAAAGGTCAATCTTGAATTCTATATCTCTTATGGGAGGTACCCCTGGGAGATCTTCCAAAAAAACATTTGGAAACTCATTAGCACTATCAACTAATAGAATAGTTGGAGCCTCAAACTTAGTGTCTTTGACTCTAACTAGGTGATACATGCAACCCTTAGATATTAGATTTCTGGCTTAGACATAGGAGATAAAATGACTCTTGGAAGACACCGAACTCCCGAACCACTCAAAAACTAGTTCATCAAGAAACTGAAACTTGACCACTTGGGTACGACAATTTATAGATGCATAACAAGAATGAAGATATTTCATACCCTGAACAAGGTCAAAATCCACCATGTCTAAGTCTATCAAATCCGCAAGTATGACTCTATAAAGAACAGTAACAGAACAATCTCTATACACTTGTTTATCAACAACTGACTCCCCTACTAGTGTAGAATTTAGGAAGGGGTCAGAAATCTTTTTGGGACTTATTTTGAAATTCACAGCTACAAGTGGGGTCACATAAGAGAGACTTGACTCGGGGTCCAAAAACACATAGAGATCAAAGCAAAAGACACAGAGCATATCGGTAACAACATTGGGAGAGTCCTCCTGCTCCTGAAGGGATGGTAAGGCATAGAATCTGTTCTGGCACTGACCGCTAGCAGTACTAGATGAAGTGCCCTGAGCAGGGGCTGTACGGGGTACAGGAGCTGGTGTACTAGTAGCCTGTACCTGAGGTCAGGCATTTTTGTTCCCCTATGTAGTATGCGGACAATCTCTAAGTTTGTGGCCCTGCTTGGCACAACAAAAAAAACCCCTCAAATCTAAAAAACACTCATTGGGATAATCCCTACCACACTTAGAACAAGGAGGATAACAGGGCCTATTACCAACACTGTTCTATGACCTAGACATTAAAGACCTGCCCCCTTGCTCCTACCTGCCTCTAGTCATGGGAGCACTAGATGATGAAGGCATTAGCATAGATGGATGTCTTTGAAACTGAGGAAAGTTTCCTCCATGGAACCTAGGCTGACTAGACTTATATTGCTCAAATCTATCCCTCTCGTTACCCGTTACTCTCTCTCTCTCTAATCATATCCGCCTCTATCTGCTGAGTATTGTTATCAACCTGGCCAGATCCATATCCCTATGCAGCATCGCAGTCCTACACTCCTTTAGTACCAACCCAGAAACACCGGTCATGAACTTGCTCCTACTAGCCCGAGTGTTAGAAATCAAATCAGCAGCATACTTGGCCAAAAGTTGAACTTCAAGCAGTACTCCTTAACAGTCATAGAGCCCTGCCACAAGTTCATAAACTCCTTAATCTTTTCCTCGCTCATCTCAAGCGGAAAGAACTTGTCCAAGAATGTATCTTGGAACACCTGCCAAGTCATAGGAGCAGCATTATCACCTCTACCCTTCGTTCAAGATACAACCCAGTCATAGACCTATAAAACTCTGGCGGATTCATTCACATAAAATTATGAATCCTAGCCACTACAACATCACCTCCCTACTGATTAGCAACTGCAGCCTAGTTATTAGCCCAAATATTGTCGGTGAGTTCTTGGTATAACGCCTAAAAGGCCACCCAAAACTCATCATGAGACACAGTCTCATTCAAAGGATTAATAAGTGGGGGTTGCTCATCATAGTTTTAGCCGATATTCGCTCTTCGGAGAGGCATTTTTTGAAAAAAAAAGAGCACAAATTATTCGATGAGAGGGACAACTGTAGGCACGATAAAATCTGAAAGAAAGAAACAACTTTTCCTAAAATGTCTTGTAGCCTCTTGCTCATAGATATGGCGCGCTACACACCAATGATCAAGACTATACTTAAGGTGACTTGTCAAACTCCCTAGGACTCCTTAAAACCTTAGGCTATGATACCAAGTTTGTAATGACCCAAAATTGCCTCCAGGGATGTCACATAGTGCTTAAGGCTACAAGTAGCCCCAAGCTAACCCTTTGAGCCTGTTTCTACTAATAACACTCATTTAAATATGAAATAATTCAAATACTAGCATAGTCATATCATAAGAAGTGAGATACAGAGAGAATACTCAATCTAAACAACCACAATACTAGAATTCTCAACACAATCACAATCTAATAACTAGTATGACAAACCCCATACTAATCCATGAACTAGAGAGCTATTGGGATAGGTCCCCAACTAACTCAAAATAAACTAAAAGTAAAAACATAGTCTCTCAAATGCAGAAATGTCTGAAGATAGGTCCTCAAACCATGAGGACTCACCACTGTAGAAATGTAGATAGAGGTACTTGAAAGTCACTAATGAGGATGCGACTGAGCACCTGAACATACATTATAAGACAATGTAGCACATAAACGTATATGTGGATCAGAACTTGGGAATGTACTGAGTATGTGAGAGTGTATGCATTTATCTAAAACAACATCAACACTCTTTATTCAAATCATGCATGCAATAAGTAATGACTCACATGGCTCGAATAAGTATAAAATATAAAGCTCATGAATCATGTAGAATTGAGCATGTAACACAAATCACGTGAGTTATTATAGTTTAACTTTTAAATCAAAAATTTTCTCTTATTCTCATTACCCATAGGCTAAAGTAAACTTTAAACAATACTTTCAACTCATTCGTATGTCTCATAGAGAGTTAAACTTCTTTAATGCTCAAGAACTCATAACTCTTTTGAACTCAAGTACTTGGAATTCGGAATCATATAACTTTGAAACATACTTGAAGGCATTTCGTTCAGTTTAGGAAAATATCTCGTTTCAACCATTAGGGAAAAATACTTATATCAAGGGAAAATACTTTAGTCTTAGGGAGAAAATCTGTAACTTTACTGTTAGGAAAATAACTTGTATCAAAGGAGTTCCTCTTAACAGACATAAACCATACGAGCTACATGGAGTCCAACATTTTGTCCTTCTAAGGAAGAGACCCCACGTTGGGGAGTAGCATCATACTCTTGCCAGGGAGTATAACCTCAATTCTATGATCACTTATCTCAGCCTCGGGCCTAGTATTTTGGCCTTAGGCGCACAATCTCAAACCTATGGTGGCACATAGTTTTGGGGTAAGAAACCATAGTAACTTACCCTACTCAGTGCTAAATACTACTCCCTTTATTTTATCTCTCTCAACTCATGGAAATCCACTTTAAAATAATCTCATGGTTCATCAAGAACCCAATAATCAAATCTGTAATCTCATGTAGTGAAGTGGATTTTAAAACTCCATGAACATTAGGTCAAAACATTTCTCAATAATCTCAGAATACTCAAATCATGGGTTCTTATAGATTAAGAGTTCATAAAATTGCAAATCTCAATTAGGGATCAATAACCCATAATTAAATCTCAAGTTAAAACTCATGAAAAGCATAATAGATAGCATATAGATTCATAACTCATGTAGAAAGCTAGAAATTTTAGAAATTTGTCTCAAAATCTCAACATACTCATATACTTTAAAATCTTAAATATTTCAATTATTAATATCTCCAGGATTAAAATCATTGGGTATAGACCAAGCAGTAATTTCTCAAGAAAACATGTGAAAATCATGCCATTAGACTCTCAATTCATGAGAAACATCAAAATATTGCAATCAATAATAATGGGTGAAAGGCCCTAATTCATATTCAATCTTTTAGGGCCGAAAATACACTTGACTTGACACGCTCTAAGGCTCAGACTACAAGAAAACTTTATGGGGTCTTACAAAAATAAACATGCTCAGAAAAAAGGAAGTGCATCCAAAGCCGCCAGAAATAGAATTGTCACTAAGAATCAAAAGAGGCCGAACCATTAATAAGACTACAATTAATTTTTACTCCACCTTTTTGCTAGACTAAGCTGAGCAGTGTCCAAATTTTCACATTCTTAGCATCAATCTACATATAAACCAATCTCCACATTCTTCTTATAAGGGAATGCTAGTAATTTTTTGTTAATAAGAATTCAGATAAATTATAGTGCATAATTAAAGGCCACCACATGATTTTGCAAATCTAGAAACTACCAAAATAATTGTTTACTAATTAATGTTACAACCATTTAGTACTAAATACTCTCACAAATAAGGAAAATAATGCAATAATAATTGACACGAATAAGTTTCAAGCCATATTGCCATAAAACGATATGTCAGGATTGCCTTTGCAAGGAGTGGATCAATGTCTTCAATAACAAGACAAGGATATTGTCTCTACAAAAATTTAAAGATGAAAGAATAAGCAAATCTATTCAAATCCACATATTTTGGTTGAAAAAAATAAGCTAGTCAAATCTTCTTATCATTGATATTAAGGACCAATAACCTAATTGAATGTGTGAATCTCAATTTTGGGGTTTGAATATTTATCTACAGCCAAAATAGATAATGCAAAGGTAAAATCAGCAGTTGAATCAAATTTGGACACTGAGGAAAATTGCTAATTACTATGCATCACACTGATATTATTTTACCTTTAATGTATCATCATGCATGTTGAATGAATTCATTAAGAGCAGTTAAAGTAGTAAATTGACATTGCAACCATTTAGAAATAAAAGTTCTAAAGACTCTCACTAGCAAGGAAAATAATGTAACAATAAACAAGAATAAGTTTCAAGCATTATCACCATGCAATAATCTATAGATATGTAGTGAATAACAACATATAATTTTTCTAAGGTCCATAATGAGTAAGCAGACTAGAAAATTGCAGCATAGACTTTTCTTGTAGGTCTATGAATGAGTTGTGCCATGTCGAATATTATATTGGTATTCCTAGAATTGAAACAAACAACAACACAAATATCTCTTAGGTCAACAGTAGGGCTGTGAATTATAAGTCAACGAATCATACATTATCATGCCTAGAATCATAATACTAACCCAAAACTTATTAGAAAGTTATAAATAACTTTATAAATCGAGTTTCAACCCCCTTTACATCATATGATCAAAAGTACAAGATTTTGACTTTAAGGGAATACAATTAAATAAACATATTTTTTATGATTGTTTTTCATAAGGAATTTGTTAGATACTGACATATTTTTAGTGGAATGACAGTATTAATGCTAAACAAAAGTTGTAGAAAAGCAAAAGCAGAAAATGAGATAGAGAGATGATGATACTCATCTGATGAGCCTAAAAATTTTCTGAAAATCAGATCTTTAACCTACACTTTTAGGGAAAAAATACATCAAGAAGCACTTTGACTAGAAATATTTCATAGTAAAATACCTCTGAAGCAATTGAGGTTCACGAAACACACCTCAGAAAGGATATATGATTAGTCAATAGTTCTTCTTTATAAATGCCACAAGAATATTGGTAGATCAATGTACTCATTACTAAATATGTAATCTAAAAACTTTGGAGAAAAGTGTCAAACTAATAAACAATAACTACCATCCAAACATTCTTAACTCACAAAAAACTCAGAGAAATTGCAAACAAGTAGTAAAATTAACATGCCCAGAAAAGAGGAAGTGCATCCAAAGTAGCCAGAAACAAAATAATCACTCAGAATTCAAAGCAGCCAAATCATAAATGATACTAGGATAGTTTCCACTTCATCTTTTTGCTAAACTAAGCTGAGCAATATTTCTTACAAAGACAAATTTTATTCCACATAGCGCATTGGTTCATACAACATATAAGATGTCAAAATATCTACCATAACAATCTTTTTTATTAACATATAATTGAATTTTTGAGATGTGAGTGATACGTTTAGACACCATTAAGAATTGACAATGTAAATAATTTGTTAGTTACACATGTATCGAATACTTCAAAAACAGTATTTTTGAATAGCTTGGGGAAAAATCATCTTCTTGATTTTAATATTTTTTATTTTAGCATCACAAATTAAAGTAGGTGGTTTGAAAATAAAAGATCATCTAGGTTAATAAGTTTTAGGTTGTTCTATTGTATAAATATTTTGGTTTAATAAAAACTCTGCCAATATAAAAATTAAAAAATATAAGGATAACATAAAGACTGAAAGTACCACCCATAAAATTTTGATCAATTTAATTTTGAACCTCCCACATGCATAACGCCAATTTGTTACTTGAATTAAGATAAGGGGAGTAAAAGGGGTGTTTTGGAAAAGTTTCAAATTTTTTGGAAAAGGTTCGGGGTTATTTTGGGACACCGAGGAAGTGAGAGTCCGCGATAGTGGCCTGCCATGCCACTTAGTACGTTGCTATGCTATTTTTATCTAGTTTAGTTTTTTCACTTGAGGGTAAGCGATTTTTGGTCCTTTGCCCCTTAAATGACTGAAAACACCCAATTGAACCCATTGCCTTCAATTGTCAAGTTCAAATCTTACTCTTTTCCTTTTTAACTCTTAAGTAAGAAAAATTCAAGGGTTTTACAAGTAATTCATCATTAGGGCTCTAAAATTTGATTTCTCTTCAAATCCTTTTATATTTAGGCATCTCTCTCATTCCCATATTTGTATTTTACATTGTGGCATCAATTTGTTTAATATTCATGTATTTTGAATGATTGGTTTGAAATTGGGTTGAGGATTTTTGGTTGTTAATACTTGAATTACATTTTCCTTTTTTTAATGAGTTATTCATGCTTTAAATTATGGATTTTGGAACTAAATTGGTGCATTATTATAATGGTTGAAATGGATGACATGGACTTCACCAAATTTATAAAATTTTGGCTTGGTAATGGCATTAACCACAACCCACCTTGTAATCTTGGTTTTGAACATGTACTTTTATATAATTTATCTTATCTTTTGAAACTTTGTATTGCATTAAACAATAAATGGACAAAAAGATTTTGGATATCCTTGTTGGCTATGGTTTGTAATTTTAAATTGGTAACTAAAGTCAATTTGGTTAATTGGACTTGTTTTACATAAATAAATTATCTTGCAAGCATATTGGTATAATGATACCAAGTTGTAAAATGACTTAATATGATACTCCTTGGTTAATGGTTGGATTATGAACAAATTGTTTTAATTTGGGCTTGAAGAAGATTGTGTAGCTCACTGAGAAGGTATTGACCCAAGGGGATCAATACTGAAAATCATATTTGATGATGTTGAGGGTCTATATGACCATTTGTCTGGATACACATTATATTTTGTATGGCTATTTCCTTTGTGTCTTTATCCATTCCTCGGTATATGTGGCTAACATAGATTAAGGCCATTCGATAAGGGGTGCTAGACCCGTATAGCCCATGGGTGCCTGGAATATGTGTTTGAGCTACATAGTTTAGGCTAATATTCTAAACTATCATGTTACATAACCTTGTCCTTATCCCAATATCCAACATATATATGTATAATTGTGTACATATGGTTTATGACAAGATTTTGACAATTGTATTATTTTATCCCTTTCCTTTGAGTTGGATGCTAGTGCTTACCCCACTAGTAGTCCATAGACACTTCATAATTTCACAACGTAGGTTTTGAGGATTTTTTTGTAGCTCCTACGAAGTGTTAGGTTGTTTGGTACTCCTATTGATTAGATGTGAAGTGGTGCACATTTATCCTTCGAAAGTCCCCATCATTTCATTAGGTTTCCTTTATCATTCTAGTAATTTTTTGGAATTCTTCTATCACAGTCGGGGATTCTAGTTTAGAGGCTCTTACAGACGATATTGTGATATTTTGGTTGTTTTTTTTTACTCTTATATTTTCTACTTGACTAATCTATCTTTCTTACTACTTTGGTAGACTTTTGTTATTTATCTTTATTATACCCTTGAGGTAAGGATAAGAGGGTTGTCTCTGGCCCATGGTGAGCCTGAGATGCCCATTATGTCAATGCCTGAGTTTTGGCTGTGATAAGATTTGTATCAAAGCATAGTCCAAGGTCGCTGGGTGTCCACAAAGCTCTGTCAAGTAGAGTACCTTTTATAAGTGTGTAGAGCGCCATACTTATAAGGGGTAGGCAACAAGGCATTTAGGAATGTTTTTTTTTTTGTGTTTTGTTTCATTCTAGAGAGTCTAGTTATCATAAAACTCTCTAACTCCTAGCTTACTCTCATTTCAAGTTATGCTTCCCTAAAGATCTAATGGTTGTAGAACCTCTGTCCCAATTAAGGAATACATAAAGGAAATTATTCTTACTAATATAGTGTATACTTGGATTAGGGTTCTTTCTCCTGACTGTACCACTTCATGTGTGGGTCCATCCCCTACGAGTTCTTCTCGAGCTCCCTGGGCTGGTGATACTTATGCTCAGTCGCCTCAAGGAGATATCCCTAACACAGGGTTTTATCACTCTATCTATCTGTATGCTCAAATTGTAGCATCTTAGTCTCATCATATGATCATGTTAGTCCTGTTTCCAGTTTATCTGTTGTCACTCGAGTTGACCAGTTTATGTGGCTTAATACGCCAACCCTTACAGACTCTATGGTTGAGGAGGATCCTCAGGGATTTATTGATGAGTAGAGAAAATCTTTAGAGTAATGCATAATACTGATTTATAAGGTGTGGAGTTTTTTGCATATTAGTTAAAGGATGTGGCTACAAATGGTATGAGGAGTGGAAAGATTTAAGAGGTGATGATAGAAATCCGACAATGTAGGAAGAGTTTTTGGGTACTTTTCTTGATCACTTCTTTAATCAAGAGTTGAGGAAGGATAAGGATAAAGATTTTATGAACTTAAAACAGGGTCAGATGAGTGTTAAGGAGTGTGCATTGAAGATTCAACAACTGTTCTATTATGCTTTGGAGATGTGTCTAATATGAGGTTTGGAATAAGGAAGTTTGTTTCTGGATTGTCCCATGATTTGGTATTAGAGTGTTAGGCTGCTATACTGAATAAGGATTGAACTTATCCAGGATGGTAGTTTATATACAACAGATAGAAAATGAGAAAAAGAAGCATGCAAAGATGGGAGGATATCAGAGCAAGAATTTAGGTATATAGAGTAGGGTGCAAATTAGTATAATAGTGGGAGAGATATTAGATAGTAGACTAAGAAAAAGAATTAGAGAAATTACAAATCAACAGCTAGTGCTCCATATCTTAAGCCTTTGGGTGATCATCATTTTCAGGCTAGTAGTGGTCCTAAGGCATAGGGTGCACAGACTCAAGCCAGTGGAGCTCAGTTAGCCCTACCCTATCCTCTATGAAATTTTGTAAACTGCTTCATCATGGGTATATAATTATGAGGAGGAAAGGAATTTATGTTTTAATTATGGTCAGCTAGTTATCTACGATGGAATTATCCTATAGTTAGAGTTCCCACTAGATCTAATAAAGTCTTGGTTGCCACTTTTTCTACTCTGGCACCTAAGGGCACAACTTCAGGTACCGGCAATAGATGAAATCACATCAATGAACTTGATACTCATCAAGAATCTGAGGCATCCCCAGATGTTGTCACTAGTATGTTACAACTCTTCTCCTGTGATGTTTACTATTTACTTTATTTGGGTCCTACCCCATTTTTTCAACCCCTTTTCTTTCTATTTTATGGGTATATCTATTATTGCTAGAAAAATCTATAGGGGTTATGTGGTATCCATTCATAATAGAGATACATTAGTGGACTTGATAGAACTTGATATGGTGTATTTTCTTGTAATCTTGGGGATGGATTGGCTCTATCCAAGCTATGATTCTCTGTATTGTAGGACCCAAAGGTCATTTTTTATTTTTCTAATGAACCAGTGTTATATTAAGAGGGGAGTTCTATTTTTCAAAAAGGAAGTTTATCTCATATCTTATAGCTCAGAAGCTGATTTCCAAAGAGTGTTTGTATCATCTAGTTTGGGTTAAGGATCCTAACTCTTAGAATCTCTCTTTGTACTATGTCCCTGTGGTTAGTGAATTTTCTAATGTTTTCTCGATGATCTTCCTAGAATTCTTCCTGATAGGGAACTAGATTTTGGGATTAAATTCTACCAGATACCTATTCCATTTCTATTCTTCCTTATAGGATGGTTCTAACTAAACTAAAGGAACTTAAGGAGCAATTGAAGGATCTTCTTGATAAGGGTTTCATCTTTCTTAGTGTTTCTCCATAGGGTACTCTAGTATTTTTTGTGCGAAAAAAATATGAGTCTCTTTGGATGTGTATATACTATCAGTAGTTGAATAAGGTTACAGTGAAAAATAAGTTTTGTATTTTTATGAATGATGATCTTTCCGATTAGCTTCAGGGTGCTAAGTGTTTCTCTAGGATTGATATCTATTTGGGCTATCAACAGTTGAAAATTAGGGAGGTTGATATTGCCAAGATTGCTTTTTGGGCCCGATATGGACATTATGGGTTTTTGGTTATGTCATTTGGGTAGACTAATGCTCCGGCTACTTTCATAAATCTTATGAATGGGGTGTTCAGATAGTTTCTAGATTTTCTTGTTATAATCTTAATTGATTACGTCTTGGTGTACTCAAAAAGTAGGGAGGATCATGCTAATCACCTATGAAATGTGTTGAAAACTATTAAGGGCCAAAAATTATATGCAAAATTTTCTACATGTAAATTTTGGCAAGTGTTGTGACCTTTCTTAGGCATGCTATTACTAGCAAAGGGATCAATGTAGATCCACAAAAAGTTGAGGCAGTTATAAAATAGCCTAGACCTATTACTCCAACTGACATTTGGAGCTTCATGAACTTGGATAGGTATTTTAAGAGATTTGTAGAGTATTTTTCATCTATTTTTATGGTTATATTTTTATGGTTTGATGCTTGTAAAGTTAGTTTTAAGAAGTTGAAGGATTTGTGGACTTCTATCCCTATTTTGACCCTACCCGAGGGCACTGAGGGGTTTGTTATGTATTCTGATGCATCCCGTGTCAGACTACTTTGTGTTTTGATGCGGTATGGTGAGGTAGTAGCATATGCTTCCAGAAAACTTAAGGTTTATGAGAGGAATTACTCGGCTCACAATCTAGACTTAGCAACTATGATATTTTCTTTGAAGATTTTGCACCATTATTTGTATGGGTGCATATGGACATTAATTCAGACCATAAAATATGTGTTTACACAAAAGGAATTGAATCTCAGGCAAAGGTGATAGCTCAAATTTCTTAAGGATTATGAAATGAGATTGCACTACCATCCAGGTAAAGTTAATATTGTTGCTAATGCTGTAGCAAGTTATCCATGGGAAGCCTATCCCATGCTGATGAGGTAAAAAAGGATTAGTGAAGGATATTCAGAGATTGGCTAAATTAGGAGTTCATCTCTTGGACTCTAAGGATGGATGAGTGATTATTTAGAAAGTGGTTAAATCATCTCTTGGTAGAAAGCCAAGGAGAAATAGATTTTGGATCCCATAAATATGCAAATCAAAAATTATGTGGGTCACCAAAAGGTTATGACTTTTGAGATTGGGGTAGATGGCGTCTTGAGATATCAAGGAAGTTTGTGTTTTCTTGATGTTAATGGTGTAATGACCCTTCAGATTATTAGCCTTATTCTTTTTTATTTTCACTGATAGAGATCCTCTATAGTCATCCTAAGTCATTATTGAGTTGATGGAACCGATAGTTCGGTTACCTGATGATTTATTTGGTTTTTTTAGAACCACTCTTCCAATTTGAACTCCTCGTCGATTCCAAATGCCCGCTGAGAGAAAACCTCAGTAAAATGATTTTGGATACAAATTTGGATTATGCCAACAGCTATGTAATATTGATTTTAGGGTAGGTAGGTCCTTGGTTCGGATCCCACATCACCCGAGCTCATTTTGATACATTAGTCAAAAAAGTAAAAAAATCAAAATATATGGGTATGGGACCCATAAGCGGCCTAAATGAACTTGAATGGAAAATCTGAAATTCACCAATGCTTTTAAAATGTCTAATTTAGTGGGGTTACATATTTTGTTTGCAAAAAAAACGGAGTCTAAATGAGTTCAAGAGGTCAAAAATCAGTTTTGACCTTGCAGGCCCATTTAAACTTGTATAAAAGGCCCATTTGGCTTATTTTGGGGCATTCTTCACCTCTTTGAGAACCCTAGCAGCCATAAAAGATTTTTTTTGCAAGAAAATGAGTTATGTGGGTTGATTAGGATCTTGAATAACTTGTCTAATCCATTTTTTATACAAATTTAAGGTAAGATTCCTTTAAATTTGGAATTAATTTCTTGATTTCTAGACCCAAAAGCCCTAAGTCTTTGAGACTCAATTGTAGCCATAATGTGATTGATTTACTTAAATTTCTTAAAGGTTCTAGTTCCCTAGTGATATTTAGACTATAGGTTAGTCTCGAAAACTCATTTTTCGAAGGTGGGACCCACTTGGCGGTTTGGTGTGATTTTGTACCTATGTCATAATGGGTGTTGTCGTTATTTTAATGGTTCTTGGATTATGTTGTTGATAGCTTGGCTCATGGCTAAAGAAGCTTCAAGAAAAGGAAAGGAAAACCTTGTTGGTTCGTGAACAATCGGACTCAAAGTAGGTTAGGCTTACTTGTAGATGGATTGAGCTTGATTGTAGTATAATTATTGATATTTTGTGAGATTGAGCGGGGTTTTAGATGATAAATGGAGAAATATCTATACTTGGGATTATTTATTTCTTGTAGGCTATTAAACTTGTAAAGTGTGATGTTTGACCTTTAGCCTAGAACCTTGGATAGTTCTACTTGAAGTCTCATGAATAGCATAAGAATACTTTAGTTGCTCCAATAGTTGAGAATGATGTTTTTGTCTAACCTTAAGAGTATGTAACCTATTTATTACTAGTTATGATAAGGCCATAGTGTTTGGGGTGCCTTAGGAAGGTTACTTGAAGAAGATTTTTCTCTTATAGGCCTAGAAATGATTGGCAAGCCCTTATGGTGTGATTTAGATAACCTAACCTAATTTCGGGTAGAATTTAGCCTTGTAGAAGTGAACTTTGTCATTATTAGGATTTAGATGTGGGACTTGACCCACCTTAAGCTTGAATGATGAAATTCCCTAGTAACCTAGATATTTGACAAACATCTATCACTTTATCGAGATTAAAATTATTAAACCCGGCTATCAGTTTATGTATGTGGACGATGGTTGGGTAATATGTATACTTGATTGATTATCTTGTTGTCATGATATGGATAGCCTTGGAAAGTCTTGTGAATTGAACTTATGGTTGTGCTATCGCTTGACTAATCGATTAGTTCAACAAGTGAACCTCTAATTATGTTACCACTCTTGCTATGAACCAAGTCTAATGATTAAGCTAATGCTTATATGAATGATTTACCTTTTGGGTTAGTATTGTGAACTGTGGAAATAAAAGAGGCAACTAGCAAGCATGCATTTGACTTATAATTGACTTGCTAATAAATATGATAACCTTGGAAAAATGGTGATTGCATATATCATTTAGATATTTATGCCCATGTATCCACTTATATTATATAGTAATGACTAATTGAAAAGTATGATGATATGCGTTACCTTGCATCACTTATACTCTATTATTGTAGCTTGTACATGGGAGATGCGCTAATGACATGATGATGCCTGGTGAATCCTAAGGATATGTTGATATTATGATGATGCCTGGTTAATTCTGAATAGGTAATGATGTTAGGATGATACCCTGTAAATCTGTAGGATATAATGATGTTATGATGATGCCTAGTGAATTTGAAGGATATGCAATATTATGATGATGCCTGGTTAATTCAGAAGAGGTAATGATGTTATGATGATACCCGATGAATCTAGAGGGTATAATAATGTTATGATGATGCCCGATGAATTTGGAGGATATATTGATGTTATGGTGAAGCTCAATTATTTCGAAAGAAGTAATGATGTTATGATGATACCTAGTGAATTCGGAGGATATGACGATGTGCGGTGAATCTGGAAGATATGTTGATATGGTGATGATGCCTGTTAATCCGAAAGAGGTAATGATGTTATGATGATACCATGTGTGGTGAGTATATATATGGTCATATGGACATATATAGGGTTCTGTCATGTGTAGCTAAACCCATTTGTGTACTTGGGACATGACGCCTTCCTTGGTAGATTATTAATCATTCTTCATCACTAATCACTAGTTAAGAGGTGTGACCAATATTAATTCTACTTAGTAACTAGAAGTGGATTATACCGAGTATTGGGTTAAGGCTAATTGATATGTGTAATCTTGTGTAGAACCAAGGGCTCACCTAATAAATCTACTTGACTTAGATAAATGGTCATGTTATGGAATTTAGCCTAATAAAGTGTCTTATGTGATAACTAGTTGTCTCTAATAAATGACTATGACTTGTGGGCTAGAAGCCTAGTAAACTAGTTTATGTACTTAACTTGGTTAAAATATGGAAACTAGTCCTTAAGTTTGTAACATGCCCGATGATATTGAACTTAGTATTGTATGATGAATAGTTAAGTTGACATCTAGCATGTGATGCCGTAGTGGCTTAATTGACAACTTATATAATGAGGATGCTAACTAGAAAATGGCCTTAAGATAGGTGAGTAAATAATAGTGTTGGTAACTTGTAGCTTTTCCTTATTTGATATCTAGTAAACTATAAGACTTGTAAACTAGTATTTCATTGGAATGGAGAGTAGCTAAGATAGACTAGACTTGTAGTTCATCAATGAAATAGAGAATAAGTAACTATATAACTATGCTATTGTGATAGGTTTTCCGTTATGCTAAATTGTGGTATTGATAATGGTTGTAGACCTCGTTAAGAGGCCATGGCGGGAATGTGCAACCAGCATTTTTTGTGAGTTTCTTATGTAGTTATGCCTTGATATATTGATGGATTGATCTTTTGGTGTACTCCCCGGTGGTATGGGATGCCGTGATGAATTCTTTGTTTTGTTCTTTTACGTGTACTTCTCGGTGGTATGGGATGTCGTGGTAAGTTCTTGTGATTTATATTCTAAAGATGGTTGATGTTGATTATGGTAAATACATGGTTGTTATTGTATATGTGTGGCTTTACGCTTCCGAAATGATTACTCAATTGCATGACAATTATGGTATATGTTGTTATGATATGTTATCTTCTTGCACTAGTAGATTAGTTATTATATATAGTAAGATCAAAGAAGATTCAAGTTCGATTCTATACCTTGACTTTAAGTTATTTTCTTACATTATCTCATCCTTATATTATAATTTAGCTAAGTCGGTTGATGATGCCTACTGAGTACCCATCTTTTGGTAATCATATAACACTTCTTTACCCTTTTGGTGCAGACCCGATTTCTATTTGCTGCCGTTGAGTTGAGATTATGCTATGTTGATCATCATGAGATAGGGTAAGTTCTTGGATTCCCTCTCTATCCTTATTCTCTCTTTTGTATTTGAGACAAATGTATGAGATCATTTAATACTATTTAAGTTTATTAGACATCGAGTTGTAATTTCTGTTGTCTGATTTAGAGTTGCTCTTGTACTTGTACTATCAGGTTATGGGATTGGTATTTGAATATCAGTGGTTGATTTTTTATATTATTGTTGTTATATTGTGTTCCTATATGGCGTCCATGATGGATGTTTCTACCAAGGTAACCCATTGCATTAGCTATGGGTTACGGTGTTGGCTTACCTACTAGTGGGTTATGGTAGGTGCCATTATGACTCCAAAATTAGGTTGTGATAAATTTGTAGTAGAGCCTAGGTTTCGCCGATATTTTTGGTACAAGATCAAGTGTCTAATAGAGTCCTATAGATCAAAATATTGATATCCGTTTCCTATCTTTAGGAGGCTATGTGACATTCTTAAGAGTTCTTCATTTTTATCATTCATATTATGCTAAGAGTTTGAGTTGGTTCATAGTATATTTTCTTGTCTTTACTCTTTCCAGAGGTCGAGGAGATCTGCTACCCCTATGTGAGGTACGGGTCCCAATATTAGGCATAAGAATCCTACTTCTATTTATAGATGACCTATAAGTCGAGGACAACCTTGTTATATGTCACCAGCTAGGTTCTAGGAGAGATCTCCTTCCTCGAAACCTATCCCTTCACCTGAGCCTGAGATTTCTCCGCCACAGCTAGTGGTAGGCTAGGAACCAGCTCAAGCTCTACTAGGTTTCATTCCTTCTTTATTGCTCAGAGATGCCCTGATTCAGATACTGAGTATGGTTGATAGTGTACCGTCTGATGGTGCACGGACTTTTGGGATAGGTCCGCAGCCTGTAACTGTATCTCCCAGCACTAAGATTCTTTTTGTGCTGATAGTCATTCAACCGGTAGTTGCACCGCTAGTTGTGACCCATCTTTCTTTGTCTTCTAATGAGCAGAAGATGTTTGGTAGATTTTTTAGGTTGGCTCCACCTAGGTTTTTTGTTTCTCCGGGGGAGGATGTATTTGATTTTCTTACTACTTGTGATGATAGGCTCTATGCTTTAATCCTTATTGAGACTCGTGGTGTGGATTACACCACATTTTAGTGGGATTTGTTTGTTCATCACTGGTGGAGGAGTTTTGCAGATTCTAGACTAGTTGGATCTTCTCCCTTATCATGGACGCAATTCTCCAAGATGTTCTTGGAGAATGTATATGATCCGTAGTATTAGAGATCAATTGAGGGATTAGTTGTCCAGACTGGAGCAGGGCTCCATGACAGTCACTGAGTATATGGCTTATTTTTATAAGTTGGCTAGACATATGACTTCTATTTTGGACACTGAGTATGAGAGGGTTCGATGCTTTGTCAGAAGATTGAGACTCCCTATTAGAATGTCTACTCAGAGTCTAGTTATTTTGGGTAGGACTTTTACTAAGTTTTCTAATCATGCAAGAGTAATGGAAATGATGCATAAGAAGAGTCATGAGGGCTATGATAAGAGGCCTAGATTACAGGGTAGATTCGATAGGAGTCTTAGTGTTTCCCTCTTTAGAGGCGGTGGTTCTCATATTAGGTATCCTTCGCGTGTATCTTCTCAGCCTTAGAGTCTACCTAGCCAACAAGTTTAACAACCTCTTCAGACTATTAGCGGAGGTCAATTTGGTGTTAGTGGTCACCCTAGTAAGGGCGATGATCAATCCTAGTGGGGTTTATTTTTGAGTCATGCTAGATGTGGTGGTTACTTTGGTACATCCGAATCTATGAGTTCTGGTTCTGCTCATGCTTCTTGTTTTACTTGTGAGTTTGTTGGTCATTTCTCGAGAGATTGCCTTAGTCGTGGGGTTATTATTGTTTCAGCCCAGGGTTCTACTTTTATTATGGCAGTTTATCCCTCAAGTAGTTGTATGTGAGGTTGTAGGAGTGGTTACCATGGTGCTCGAGGTGGTACTTAGGCAAGTAGGATAAGAGGTTAGTTAGGTGCCTAGTCAGGTGGCGGGAGTGGTCAGTTATATGCAATACTTGCTAGACTCGAGGCTGAGACCTTGAATGTTGTAGTGACAGGTTTGATTTTGAAGTGTCGCGGGTTGGCTCTTTCTTTATTTGATCCCAAATCCACTTATTGTTATATATCTTCTTATTATGCACCATAATTGGATTTGACTAGTGATTTATTATCCATGCCATTACGCGTATCTACTCCAATGGGTGATTCTTTAGTAGTCGATCGAGTGTTCAGATCATGTGTTATGACAGTTACTGATGTTGATACTTACGATGATCTTATTGTTTTGGATATGTTGGATTTCAATGTGATACTAGGCATGGATTGGTTATCTCAGTATTATATGGTCATGCATATTTTTCCAAGACCTTTTTCATATCTATGTCTGGAATATCCCCAGTCGTATGGCAGGGAGTAGTAAGTCGTGAGCCGACTGGGATTATTTCTTAGATTTTTGCTAGAAAACTTATATCAAGAGGCTATGAGTCTTATCTTTCTTTTATATGTGATACCCATGTAGAGAGCACGATGCTTAACTCTGTTCCTATTGTTTGTGAGTTTCCCAATATATTTCCTGATGATCTGCCTAGTAGCACCCCTGACCGTGAGATTGAGTTTGCTATTGACCATGAGCCTGGCACCCGACCTATTTCTATGGAACCCTACCATATGGCTCCTGCCAAGCTTAAGGAGCCGAACTCTCAATTTCAAGATCTTCTTGGTAAGGGTTTTATTTGACCGAGTATGTCCCCATGGGAAGCTCCTATTTTGTTTATAAAGAACAAAGATGGTTCGATGTATATGTGTATTGATTATATGCAGCTTAATAAAGTTATAGTGAAAAACCGTTATCCTATGCCTCACGTTGATGATTTGTTTGACCAACTTTAATGTGCAGCAATGTTTTCTAAGATTGACTTGAGATCTAGTTATCATCAGTTGAGGATTTGGGCTGAGGATATCCTAAAGATGGCCTTTAGGACATGTTATGTTCACTATGAGTTCATGGTGATGTCTTTTGGGATGACTAATGCCCCCTCCACATTTATGGACTTGATGAACCATGAGTTCAGACCCTATCTAGACTTATTTATTATTATGTTCATTGATGATATTCTTGACTAGGTTTTGCAAGAGGATGTGCTTTTTTCCAAGTTCTCTAAGTCTGAGTTTTTGATTGAGTTAGCATCTTTTTTTAGACACATGGTATCCAAGGCAAGTATTATGGTAGACCCGGCTAATATCTCAGTGATTCATGATTGGGCTAGACCTACGTCTCCGATTGAGGTTTGCAATTTTATTGGTTTGGCTGGTTACTTAAGTGCTTTGTCCTTAGCCAACTTGATGGTTCGACTTGATATTTTAGATCCTATGACGATTTTGGCTTGTGTAGAAGCTAGGTCCTCCCTATTTGCGAAAATTCGTGATTGTCAGTGTGAGGATAGAAAGTTGTGATTTCTCTATGACCAGGCAATTAGTGGTGAGTCTAGGAGGCACACTATGGATTTTAAGGGTATTCTGAGATTTCAGGGTTGTATTTGTGTTCCCCAGCTTGATGAACTGCTTCAGTCCATTCTTCATGAGGTTGACCTATTCTATATATTCCATTTAGCCTGATAAAACTAAGATGTATAGAGATTTGAGATAGCATTACTGGTAGGATGGGATGAAGAGAGATGTGGCAGACTTTGTGGCTCGTTGCTTTTGTCATCAGTGTCCAGATGGATTGACTCAAAGGTTTCCCATTCTCGAGTGAAAATGGGAACGGATTACTATGGACTTCATTAGCGGTTTACCTCATAATCCCCATGGTCATGATGGTATTTGGGTTATTATAGATCATTTAACCAAGTCAGCACATTTTATTCCTATTCAGATGACCTTCAGTGCTAAGAGATTAGCCCAGATTTATGTTTGGGAGATAGTTCATTTGCATTTGGTTCCTGCTTCTATCATATCAGACCGTGGTTGTGCATTTACTTCGAGATTTTGGAGGGAATTTTAGAAGGATTTTGGTACTCAAGTGGATTTGAGTACAACTTTTCATCCACAAACAGATGGTCAGTCCGAGCGGACTATTCAGGTGCTAGAGGATATGCCCTGAGCCTGTGTCATAGATTTTGGAGGACAGTGAGATTAACACTTAGCATTGGCAGAGTTTGCTTATAACAACTACTATTATTCGAGTATTGAGATAGCTCCTTATGAGGCCTTGTATGGTATGAGATATCATTCTATAGTAGGATAGTTTAAGACTTCTAAGGTGAGACCTCATGGTACGAAATTTCTTCAGGACTCATTGGATAGAGTCAGGTGATTCGGGATAAGTTGAGAACAACTCAGAGTAGGCAGAAGGCCTATGCATATCGTTGGCTTCATGCCTTGAGATTCATAGTTGGTGATCGTGTGTTCTTTCCTTTTTCACCTATGAGAGGTGTGGTGAGTTTTGGAAGGATGGATAAGCTCAACCCTTGTTATATTGGCCCTAATGATATTTAGACTATGGATTGGTCTCAGAAACTCATTTTCCTAAGGTGGGACCCACTTGGAAGTTTGGTGTCATTTTGGACCTATATCACAATGGTGCCATAATGGATGTTGTTGTTCTTGTTATGATACTTGGATTATGTTGTTGATAGCTTGGCTTGTAGAAGAAGAAGCTTAAAGAAAAGGGAAGGCAAAGTTTGTTGGTTCGTGAACAATTGGACTCAAGGTAGGTTAGGCTTACTTGTAGATGGATTGAGCTTGATTGTAGTATAATTATTGATATCTTGTGAGATTAGGTAGGGTTTTAAATGATAAATGGAGGAATGGTGATACTTCGGATTATTTGTTTCCTATAGGCTATTGAACTTGTAAAGTGTGATGTTTGACCTTTAGCCTAGAACCTTGGATATTTCTACTTGAAGTCTCATGAATAGTATGAGAATACTTTAGTTTCTCAAGTAGTTGAGAATGACGTTTTTGGCTAACCTAAAGAGTACGTAACCAAGTTATGACTAGATATGAAATGGCCTTAGTGTTTGGGGTGACTCAGGAAGGTTTCTTGAAGAAGATTTTCCTCTTATAGTCCTAGTAATGACAGACAAGCCCTTATGGTGTGATTTAGATAACCTAGCCTAATTTCGGGTAAAATTTAGCCATGTAGAAGTGTAACACCCTGAGACTTACCCCTGGATGACAGACGGTGCTTAGGATCAAAACTAATCCCAAGCTAACCCTTATATTGGAATAACTCATGAGCAATTTAATAAAATACACATATCTTGAAGAAAAATATGGAAGATAAATCTTTTCTGAATATGATCACTACAAAACTATTTTAAAATGATTACAACTCTGATTATACAAACAAGATTTGAATCAAATACATCAACTCTACTAACTGTCTTTGAAGCCTCTACTAGTATTGACTATAGGTAGTCGGGACATGACTCCCAACTATCCCTAATCAATACAACTGAATAAAGAATACAAAATGCTACTTGAACTATGACTGACTCAAGCCCTTGAACCAAAATGACCTATCACCGACTGACCAGAAGTTGTAAACTATCTGAATATGATGTGCACACTGCAACTTGTACCTATATATTAAAAAATGTAGAACATAGACGTATAAGTGGATGAGTAATTTTGGAATATACTAAGCATGTGGGGGTAACTGCATAAGGGAAAACAATAACTCAATGTTCATGTAAACTTGTAAAGCATGCATGCTAAGTGTAAATAAATCACCTTGTCTTGAATAAAACAAAGCTATCAAAATCATAATCATGAGTAATGAATCATAAGAATAACTTTGTGAGTCATAACACTTAGTTCTTAAAGAAGAAACTGTACTTCTATTCTTTCTATTAGTGGAATGAGTAGGACTGAAGCTGAGTATACTTTCAAATCATATAGGCTAAGTGTAAAAGACTGACCTTTATCATACGTAAACTGAAAATTGAAATCTCATAGCTAATATCTTATGTAAAACCATATCTGAATAATATTATGAGCCTTTACATTTAGTTACTAAAAGTATTTATTTTATTTTGTCTTAGGGAGGTTCTTCTAACAGACATACACCATGTGAGCTATCATGGTGTCCAACGCCTAGTTCCCCTTAACGGAAAAGCTCAAGTTAGGGAGAGCTATCATACTCTTGCCACGGAGTAGGACCTGAGCTGAGTGATCACAATCTGTATCTGCATCCAAATAAATAGGAATAATCTAAACCTACATTATCTCATATTTCTAGGGCATACAAACTGGGAAACATACCCAACTCGGTGCTAAATACTACTCCCTTACTTATATGCTCATTCTGTAGGAAATCCACCATAAAAATAGCATAAGAGTTCAAAATCAAAACTATTGTAATACCCCGTATTTCCCTAGCCTAAATAAACTCTTAGTCCATGAGTTATCAAATATAAATTTTTTGAAATATCCAGTATTTTTTAGTTTAGAACCTGCCATTGCATAGGAAATTTAATTAGCTATCAAACGATATAAAATTAGCCTAAATTCAATAATCGGGTAAGAAGTTATGGCTATTTTAAGTTTCAATCGTTAAACACCGTCATTCAAGCCAGTAGCACGTCACGGATTATGTCAAAATGGAAATTGTCAAATTCCAGTGAGACTTCGCGATTCCACTGTGTCGCAGTAATGTCCTTTCTCAAAATTGTCAATTTCCAGTGAAGCTCTACGATCATGGCGCATGACGGAAGTGTCCAAAATGGTATTCCAAAGGCTAACTATGATTTCACCAAGTTGTGCCAAACTTCCAGGTCCTAGCTGTCAATTTCCAGTGGCCCGATGCGATAGAACCGCATTGCGTCGGAGCCAAAAATTGGGATTTCCAGCTTTTAGTTTTGAGTTTTTAAATTCCTTCAAGGGTATTTGGGTCTTTTTCCATGGCCCTAATCAGCCTAAAAAAGGAGATTTAATCCCTAAGTGACCAAAATAATCATCATTTATTCAATTCCTCTCAAAATTAAAGATCCCCTTCTTAATAAGATGAAAACCTAGCTCTCAAATTGAAGGCCAAACCTCAAGAACTCACCATCAATCCTCCCAAGTTCATTAACCCAGGTATGTTAGATGTTCATCCATGGGTTCCTTTCACCCATGGAGTCCAACTATCTAATTTAAATTGCAAAATTATGATATTTTCAAGTTATCTTGATTTTAAATTATGATTAAACCGTGAATTTCCATGAATCTTGTTCTATACCATGTTTTAGCTAAACTGATGTCTATTACTACACTCCATATGAATGAATATTGTTGTCCACTGATTTAATTCATGATTTGTGATAATGGTGTTGAAGTTGTGCTTTACTACAAGTTTTAAACTAATTCCCATAGTCTATATACACCATGTGTATCAAGTGTTTGATAAAATACTTACAAGAATGAATATTTAATAAAACCCTTTATGCTATGTCCTCCAAGATTTAATGTCATTTTACTATTATTACTTTTGAGTCCTGGGATATTAAATACCCAAAAATCATAAATGTTTACTTAGTATCGTCTCAGTATTTTAAGAATAACTTCAAAATACATCATGAGCATTACTAGATCATTCAGTTAAACTCAGAAACAGTCAGTAACTCAGTTTCATTCAGATGGGAGTAGGATTTAGCACTGGGCGAGTGTAAGGATGGAGGCTTCCCCGTCAGATAGACAAAGTCGTTAGTAGCAGTCCATATACTCCAGAATTACGAAGCTAGCATATTATATGAGAAGTCACCCATCAGTATAGGCTTGACTATCTTATAAGGGTCACCCATCAGATTAGGCTTGACACTATTCGTCCTTCGGGACAATATAGTATACCAGACAAGTGGATTCGTATAGCCAGCATCAGTACTCGTGGCACGGTATTAACACCCTTCCAACTGGGTTATAGGTTGGACCCTGATTAGCTGAGATTGGGGCATGTCGGTAAGATGATAACTCCCAAAGTCTCAGTCCAGTAATCAGACCAGTAGTTCAGCCTCAGTGTTGTTCGACAAAGGCATACAGATATCAGTTATTTTAGTATTTTAGTTTACAGATTTTTATTCAGTTCATGTTATATGTTTCGTCATGCATCCCAGTATCTACAGATTTCATATACCTTCAACATTTAGAGACTTTCATGCATACACGGTATTTACAGATTTCACATATTTTTAGTAGCTACAGATTTCATGCTCTCTATTCAGTACTCCATGTTTTATATGTATATTTACATAGTTATTATTCCTGCTCATGAAACCATGTATGTCAGCCTACCTCATTTAGCATACCAGTACATTCAAAGTGTTGATCGCATACCTTTCTTTTGTGCTGTGATGTATTATATCATAGGTTCTGATGCTCAGTTCCTGGATCGCGCTTAGACTTCTCAGACACTCTGCAGTAGTAGTGGTGAGTCCTCATATTTTGAGGATAGATTATTTTAATTTATGTCTCTAGTTCAATGGTTAGTACAGTTAGTTGGGCCTATCCCATCAACTCACAGCCATACAATTTAGAGGGGTTCAGACATTACAGTTAGTTATTCAGTATTCAGACTTCAATTGGCTTATCAGTCAGTTATTCGAATATTTTTTATCGTATTAGATTTAGATAGTCATTTCTTCAGATTCATAATTTAGTATTTTTTTCAGATAGTAAAACCTTATGGCATATCAGTTATTATTCTACATTTATGATTATGTTATTCAGTGCTCACAGCATGTACCAGCTCATGGGTTAGCTTGTGGTCCCTCGAGACTATAAACACTGTGTGACACACAGGGTGTATTCTCAGGGTGTTACAAAGTTGGTATCAAAGCCTAAGGTTTCAAAGAGTCGTACGAAGTCCTAAAGCCACGTCAAGTGGAATCAAGTTCATGGGAGTGTAGCGCACCACGCTTATGGGCAGGAAGCTACAAGGCATTTGATAGCGCTCAACTTACACATCAATCTAGTACAAGGCGGTCGTCATCAATATATTTACCCAACTTTTGGAGTCAGGGTTGAATCCATACGGAATAATATGAGTGGAGATTAAACAAATTTGAAACTATAGCTACAAGTTGAATTCAAACAGATGATAGGAAAAGATAAAATGGGGTTTTTTGAGATTAAAAAGTAATTATTGTTCACTTTAGCTTCGGTGTTTGTAATCAAAAGTTTATGGAAAAACTAGAATTATGTTCACTAGGGGTTTTGGTTCTTGACAAATACAAATAGTGATTCAAAATTCTCACAGTAGGTTGGACAACAACTTATCTTTATCGAAGTTATGCCTAAATGTCTCTCGACCTACTTAAGCATTTAATTACCTATTCCTCTCAGATTTAGGGAATTTATATTCACTAACCAGACTTTACATCAGGTTAATTAACCTTGTTACAGTGCTGATTATTAAATAGAGTATTTCCAAGTCCCTATTGATAATTCACTTCCTACTATATTTGATTTCTTTCTCAAGAAAATCAAAGAAGGTGGTATCTATTGTTTGCAACCAACAGGCAATAATTAAAACATCAGAATCATCAAGGAGTACTACCACCTTTCAAATCTTGAATACTCAACACCTTATCAAGACCTAACCTTAGATCCCATAATTTAGGTTAAAGGAATTTAGCCGCTCATGACGTAATAAACAAAACACCTAGATGAATTCATTCTTTGAAAGATAAACTTACCACAATATGAATAGAAACTAGAGATTCTCAAATTAACTCACAAAGGAAATCCCAAAATAATGAATATAATCTCTTCAAAGTAATTGATTTCTCAAGCCAAGAAGTTGACGAGAAAAAAATCAAAGTATATTGCTCAAAAGTCAAGGTCCGGATCTCCTAAGAAAGCCCTAAACAAGTCTTTAAATAGTTCACCCTCATTATGGAAAAACTAATAAAATTCAGAAATTCTTCTAATTAGGTGACACCATTTGTGATAGACTATTAGGAGGCTGACGACTTATCACAAATGTCATCAGCTTCCTTTATGATTTTGGTGCTAGCTGCCTACCACTGACGACAAAAAGTGACTCCCTATCAGCTCCTTGACGACTTATGAAAAATATTGTCAAGTCTCTTCTTCAATTCTCATGTGCTGCCTTAGGTTGACGACATTCTTGACGGCCTATCAGATCCTTGATGACCTATCACAAAATATCTTCACAGCTTTCAATCTTGGGCCAATATTCTGTTTATGGCTAACAATGAATCTGATAGCATATCACAAGGCAGACGACTTATCAAAAATGTCTTCAGACACACTTTTACCCCCTATCTACTTCTAATTTCAACTTGTTTGCTTCCATTATTGTTGGATCTCTATCATATTAGCTTCTACTACAAAATCAAACATAAACCAATCAAAAATGACAAAAGTTGCTTAAGACTTCGCAATTATTCTTAGTTAAAAGCCTCAAATATGTTAGCATTAGCTCACACATCAACACCCTCAACATAAAATAATTGCTTCTCCTCAAGCAACTAAACACAACTAAGAGAGTACAAGGAACATTTGGCAGTCAATCATCCACATTATCTCAAAACACTTTAACAATCTCCTAGGCCAGTCATTTCAAGTACAATGAAGAACACCAATGCAACACACAAACATTAGTCTACGACATTAATTCAGCTACATTGACCATGCATATACCAGTATTACATTCTCCAAGCAAGTTAGCAACTAGCAACATATCTGGTGTGCCCTCACTACAAAGAAATCCCATTTTTCTCATATTAGCAATCATATATGTAACCATGGGGATAATCAAAAGACACTCACTATCAGAATGAAGTTCCAATCAATGTATACCAAATACCATAGGCTTGCCCTTATTTTCATTACAGGATCTTCAGATACGTCAGCTAGGATCACTATAGGTCTTCTCTATGGCTTGTAATGTAGGCTAGGGGTTGGTATGATACTCCATGATATTTAAAGTGACTAAGCCTCCTTTACACTACACTATCTTTTGCGGTCTCACTTATTTACCTTTTTATACTCTTCTCTTTTCTTGATCACACTTATTCAGGATAGGTGCGCTTCTTTTCTATAATCACTTCATTTTTTTCACAACTTTTCTTTTCTTGCTCTTTTCCACCGCACCCGGCTTTTTATTCTTTTCTTTTACTCTACTTTTCTTCATACACATTTTATATCACACACCCCTATGATAGCCACCCTCAACTTAGGCCATTTGCCTAAGTTAAGGTGCATAGTGTCCATGTAGGACCAGGGGCAAAACAGGTTCATTATGATATAAAAATAGGACATTGATAGGTATCGTAAAAAGAAATAGGCTATTGAGGCTCAAAATAGGGATCAAGGGATATTATGCATACAGGGACAGTCATTTAGGCTAAAGTGAGCTAATATCAAAATGGCCTATGATCCTTTCCTAACCCCTATTCTTCAACCTTGGTAAGACTAACCGGGAAAGTTTTGAATTCAATATACAAAGGGAACTAAGTAGAATCTCACACGCAAATGACACATAAGTATATTATAAGTTACTACTTATCTGGTTCATGCAATTATTTATCAATGGTTATCAAGCCACCAGTGGTCACAATTAGATGCAAATTACATGCTTAAAGAATTAGACCACTTGAGAGGTGTTCACAAAATAACAAAACCGTGTTAACTGTCGCAGGTACATGTAAGTCTTCTAGTCAACTACAAAATGTTAAAACAAATCACAATACCCCTAAATATGCCGGCTCTACTAGGAATAAGACTTCGGGGAAAAAAGGCATGACAACAAAAACCCCAAGAGGATATCAACACCAACAAGTTGCCCCACCCTCAACTTAAAATCATGCAATGTCCCCAATGAGTCAAACCAAAAAAGAGAGTTAGAAACATACCTATGGCACCATGGGTGAGAAGATCTGATGTCAATCATATAATACGAATAAAAACAACAAAATACCTTGGGTTTCCTCCCAAGAAGCACCTAATTTAGTGTCACAGCATGACGTAACTCAATTTTTTCCTCCATATTGAGGATATGAATTTCACCCCCAACTTAGAGTCCATCTTCTTGCCTCGATCATAGGGGGTGGTACAAAAATTAAGGAATCGAGTAATGGATTAATCGTGGTAAACTACTCGGCCTTAAAGTGGGGTGTGTTTTTATGTTGCTTGTGTAATGTAAAATCAAGAATATAGGGTTCTTGTTCCCCATATTCACACTCTTCTTCTATTTAAATGACTCCACAGACAAGATATCATCTAAAAATAATGAAGAAAAGTTCTTTGAATGAGTCCCAATCAATACTACTTTAAAATTTACACTAGCTACTACACACTCACTTTTAGTCACCTTCTCAATGTCAGTCTCAAAATCAAGATGACAATCGAGTGGTTGAGATTCTTAAGTTTTCTCCTTATACTCTTCTTTGTTCAGCCACTATAAACACGGTGGGAGTGGTAACTCCTTTAGCTCTGGACACAGCTATCTTGATTCTCTAAAATTCATTTCATCAATATGTTCACTTGAATCATGACAGCACACATATCTTCAGTATAATCACTTTGACCACAAGCCAAACACCAAGTTACAGTAAGTAGGATAGTATTCACATCATATTGTGAAGGTCCAGTCCATGCACTTCCAGGTAAATCTAGACAACAAGCCTCAAAATATGGTCTCCCACAATAATAAAAAGAATTATCACAAGAATCGTCATCACTCAAAAAACCATCTATCTAGGCTGATATCTCAAGAAATATGTGATAAAAATAAAAGAAAATAAAAAAAAACTAAACAAATATTTAGAAGTTTGAATTAAAGAAAGTAAACTAAAATTCCAAACCAACTCAATATGCCAAATTGCTCCCAGGCAACGGCGCCATTTTTGATAACGTTCAACTTACACATCAATCTAGTGCAAGACAGTCGTCATTAATATATTTACCCAACTTTTGGAGTTAGGGTCGAATCCATAGGGAATAATGTGAGTGGATATTAAACTAATTTGAAACTATAGGTACAAATTGAATACAAACAGATGATACAAAAAGATAAAATGGGGGTTTCGGAGATTAAAAGGTAATCGTTGGTCACTTTATCTTCGGTGTTTGTAATCAAGAGTTTATGGAAACACCTGAATTATGCTCACTAGGGGTTTTGGTACTTGACAGATAGGAATAGTGATTCAAAATTCTCACAGTAGGTAGGACAACAGATTATCTTTATCGAAGTTATGGCTTAATGTCTCTCAACTTACTTAAGCATTTAATTACCTAATCCTCTCAGACTTAGGGAATTTATATTCACTGACCAAACTTTACCTCAGGTTAATCAACCTTGTTATAGTGCTTATTATTAAATGGAGTATTTTTAAGTCCCTTTTGATAATTCACTTCCTACTATATTTGATTTCTTTCTCAAGAAAATAAAAGGTGGTATCTATTGTTTGCAACCAACAAACAATAATTAAAAGATCAGAATCATCAAGGATTCCTACCACCTTTCGAATCTTGAACACTCAACACCTTATCAAGACCTAACCTTCGATCCCATAATTTAGGTTAAAGAAATTTATCCATTCATAACGTAATAATCGAAACACTAGATGAATTCATGCTTTGAAAGATAAACTTACCATACGATGAATAGAAACTAGAGATTCTTAGATTAACTCACAAAGGAAATTCAAAAATAATGAATATAATATCTTTAAAATAATTGCTTTCTCAAGCCAAGAAGTTAATGAGAAAAAAAATCAAAGTATATTTCTCAAAACTAAAGGTCTGGAACAACTAAGAAAACCCTAAACAAGGCTTTCAATAGTTCACCCAAATTATGGAAATAAAATAATAAAGTTCAAAATTTCTTCTAATTAGGTGATGCCATTTGTGATAGCCTATCAGGAGAATGATGACTTATCACAAATGCCATCAGCTTCCTTTATGCTTGTGGTGCTTGCTTCCTACCGCTGACGACAAAAAGTGATGCCTTATTAGGTCCTTGACGACCTATCATAAAATATCATCAAGTCTCTTCTTCAGTTCTCATGTGCTGCCTTAAGTTGAGGATATTCTTGATGACTTATCAAATCCTTGACGACCTACTATAAAATATCATCACAGCTTTAAATCTTAGGCCAATTCTCTGTCTATGGATGACGATGAATCTAATAGCTTATCACAAGGCTGACAACTTATTAGAAATGTCGTCAGCCACACTTTCCCTCTATCTACTTTAGATTTTAAGTTCTTTTCTTCTATTCTTTTTGGTTCTCTGTCATATTAGATTCTACTTCAAAATCAAACATAAACCAATCAAAAATGAAAAAAGTTGCTTAACACTTCACAATTATTATTAGCTAAAATCTTCAAATGTGTTAGCATTAGCTCACACATCAGCATTTAGGAAAATTTTCCCTTCTTTCAGTATTCATGTCATGCGAGTGAGCATGGGCTCAAGTTAAACTATCAGTCTAATCCATTTCTTCATTTCATTTATAGAACATTCCTCCAAAAAATAATAATAGAAGAGGTGTAGGAAACTAACCAGCACCTCCGCCTATCCAGACAGATCTTCTAGATGAGTATGTCTCTCATGCAAAATTTAGAGCAGCGTTCACCACTCTAGAGAACTCCATAGCAGCTCAAAATGAATGGTTATCTATTATTTAGGCCAACCCAATGGCCAATACTGCTAAAGTCAGGATTCAGGACTTCACCCAGATGAATCCTCCTTCTTTCATGGGATCTAAGTCTGAAGAAGAGCCACAAGAATTCTTTGATATAGTACAGAAGGTAACGGATATTATAGGGGTAACATCTAGTGAGAGTGCTGAGTTGGCTACATATCAGTTTCAGAATGTATCCCATACTTGGTTTAAGTAGTGGAAGAGTGATAGGGGTTTTGATGCAGGGCCTGTAAAATAGGAAGAGTTTGCCACAACTTTCTTAGATAGATTCTTTCTATTAGATTTAAAAGAGGCCAAGTTATTAGAATTTATTAAGTTGAGGTAGGGCAACATGAGTGTGAAAGAGTATTCCCTTAAGTTTACTTAGTTATCTAGATATTCTCCCCATGTAGTAGCTGACAGCAGGTCCAAGATAAGTAAGTTTGAGTCGGGTATTTTCGATAGTATTGTCAAGGAGTGTAGGACCATAATTCTAATTAGGGAGATGAAATTTTATAGATTGATGGTCCATGCTCTACAGATTGAGGAGCAAAAGATTAAAGAGAGAGATAAAGGAAACAAAAAGGCTAGGATGGGTAGTTTTAATTTCAGTCAGCCAAGGTCAGAAGGTGGTAACCGTCCCTAATTCCATAAGATGTCTTCAAATCCAGCACCCTCTTCAGCTAGTGCCCCAGTATCCAAATTCAAAAATTTTAACTTGGATAGGTAGCAGGATCTAAGTCTCGAGGTAGTGGTTATAGTGCCCATATGAATTCTGTATGTCAGAAATATGGCAGACACCATTTAAGTGAGAGTTGAGTGAGTAGTGATGTGTGCTTCGGATGTAGCAAAACAGGACATCAGATTTAGGAGTGTTGGGTAGTTTCTCAGAGAGGTAGAGAGTTACGCCAACAGGGCCAGTACAATTAGTCACCAGTTCCATTCGATCACAAAACTCAGCAGGGTGCAACTTCCAGTTCTACCAATGGTTAGCGTTTGAACAGATTATATGCTTTTTAGTCCTGCTAAGATCAAGAAAATTCTCCTGACGTAATAACTGGTATGTTGCAGGTCTTTCATTTACATGTCTATGCTTTACTAGACCCTGGAGCTTCTCTTTTTTTTGTAATTCCTTATATATCCTTATATAGCCATTAACTTTAGAGTCAGTCCCGAAACTCTAGCAGATCCTTTTTCAGTGTCTACCCAAGTAGGTGTTTCCATTATAGCCAGCCAGGTATATAGGAACAATCCGATTACAATATCTCAGATAGTTACCTCAGTTGATCTCGTGGAGTTTGAGATAACGAATTTCGATATCATTCTTAGCATGGATTGGCTCCACTCATTCTATGCCTCAGTTGATTATAGAAATAGAATAGTTCATTTTTAGTTCTAAAATGAACCAGTCCTTGAATGGAGAGGTAGTACTATAGCTGTTAGGAGTCAACTTGTTTTGTACCTTAGAGAGACGAAAATGATATCCAAGGGTGTATTTATCATCTTGTTCGAGTCAAAGACTTAAATTCAAACACTCTAATCCTTAAGTCAGTTTTAGTAGTCAGGGAATCTCTAGACGTGTTCCTTGAAGATCTTCCTGGAGTTCCTCCTGAGAGGGAAATCGACTTCGGAATAGACCTTCTCCCAGACACTCAGTCCATATCTATTCTTCCATAAAGAATGGCTCTAGCTGAACTCAAAGAACTAAATGAATAGTTGAAGGATCTCCTAGATAAAGAATTCATCAAATGTAGCATATCCCTGTGGGGTACACCAGTTCTATTCATGTGTAAGAAAGATGGTTCTCTCAGAATGTGTATTGATTACCGTCGGTTGAACAAAGTCACCATTAAGAATAAATATCCACTTCCTAAAATCACTGATTTGTTTTTCCAACTTCTGGGAGCTAGTTATTTTTTTAAGCTAGACCTCAGATCAGGCTATTATCAGCTCAGAGTCAAAGAATGTGACATTTTGAAAATATCTTTCCGAACTAGGTATGGTTACTTTGAATTTCTAGTCATGTCCTTTGGTCTTACAAATGCCCCAGCATATTTGATGGAATTGATGAACCGAGTATTCAAGAAGTGCTTGGGCATGTTCATTATAGTATTAATCGATGACATTCTTGTCTATTCTTATAGTGAGAATGATCACGCAAAATACCTCAGAATCATACTTTAAACTCTCAGAACCCGTCAGTTGTTAGCCAAATTTAGTAAGTATAAATTTTGGCTAATAGTAGTCTCTTTCCTTGGCCATGTTATTTTTTGGTGATGGCATTAGAGTTGATCCTAAAAAGACTAAAGCGGTGAGAAACTAGCCCAAACCTATTTCTTCTTTAGACATCAGGAGTTGCTTGGGTTTGGACGGCTATTACCGTAGATTTATTAAAAAGTTTTCATCTATTGCATCCCTTATGTACAGATTGACTCAGAAAAAAGTTAAGTTTTAGTGGTCAGATTCCAGCAAAAAGAGTTTTCACGAGTTGAAGACTTGACTCATCTCAACCTCAGTTCTTACTTTGTCAGATGGTTCAGATGTGTTTGTTGTGTACTGTGATGTATCCAGAATAGGATTGGGTTCTGTCCTTATGAAGAGGATAAAGGTCATAGCCTATTCCTCCAGACAGCTTAAGTCCCATGAGATGAATTATCCAACTCATGATCTCGAGCTAGTAGTTGTAGTGTTTGCCTTAAAAATTTAGAGGCATTACTTGTATGGGCTGGATGTTGATGTGTTCATAGAGAACAAGAGTTTGTAATATGTATTATCTCAGAAAGATTTGAATTTGCATTAGAGAATGTGGTTAGAGTTATTGAAAAATTATGACATGAGTGTTCTGTATCATCTAGGCAAGGCCAACGTAGTGGCAGATGCTCTCAGTGGGTTGTCTATGGGTAGTGTTCCTCATGTTGAGGATGGTAATAAGAAATTAGCTCAAGAAGTTCATCATCTTGCCCGACTAGTAGTTTACCTATTCGATTTAATAGAAGGTAGTGTATGGGTACAGAGTAGTTTAGAATCATCTCTAGTTTCCAAAGTGAAGGGAGAGCAGGATAAAGATCCCAGTTTAGTTAAGTTGAAAGAATCACACAGAGATTAGAATAAGGAGGTTGTCTCCCAAGGGTGAGATGGTTTGTTGCATTTTCAAGGTCGGCTATGTGTACTTGGTGTAGATGAATTGAGGCAACGAATTCTTACAGAAGCGCATGGTGCGCGCTACTCTATTTATCCAGGGGCCACTAAGATGTACTGCAATCTATGGGAGATCTATTGGTGGAGTGGGATGAAGATAGATATTGCAGAGTTTGTAGCTAAGTGCTCTACGTGTCAGCATGTTAAGATTGAGCACCAAAAGCCTAGTGGGTCCATGCAGGAGTTCAGTATTCCCACATAGAAATGGGAAGAAGTAAAAATGGACTTTATGATGGGTCTGCCTCGTACTCATCATTAATATAATTCTATTTGGGTTATCGTAGATAGGATGACCAAATCATCTTATTTTTGGCCAGTCCATACCTCTTATTCAGTTAAGGACTATGCCAAACTCTAACTCAGAGTGTTGGTTAGGTTGAACGGTGTTCCTTTTCTATCATCTTTGACAGAGGCACCCAGTTTACCTCTCATTTCTGGAAAGCATTCCAAAAGGTTCTTAGTACCCAAGTCCACCTTAGTACAGCTTTCCACCCTCAGACAGATGGTCAAGCAGAAAGGACCATTCAGACTCTTGAGGATATGTTGAGAGCATGTGTATTTGATTTTAATGGTAGTTGGGATGACCAGTTGCCTTTGATTGAGGTCACATATAATAACAGTTATCATTCCAGTATCTAAATGGCTCTTTTGGAGGCTTTTTATAGTAGGAGATATAGATCTCCAATTGGATAGTTTGAAGAAGGCGAGGCCATAGTAGTAGGTCTTGATTTAGTGTTTGAGGTGATAGAGAATGTTGATTTGATCAAAAACGGACTTAAGACAGCCTAAATACAACAGAAATATATACAGATGTGAGGAGTAAGGATCTCAAGTTTGAGGTCAGGATCTCGAGTTTAAGGTCGGTGATTTTGTGTACTTAAAAATCTCTCCTATATAGGGAGTGAAGAGGTTCAGGAAGAAAGGGAAACTTAGTCCCCAATATGTCGGTCCTTACAGGATTCTCAGTTGTTTTGGAAAGGTATCTTATGAACTTGATTTGACTTCGGATCTATCTTTAGTACATCGAGTAGTCTATGTCTCTTTGCTAAAGAAATGCATTGGTGACCCAACAGTTATAGTTCTCTTTGAGGATGTAAATATTCAGAATGATCTCTCTTTTGAAGAAGTTCCAGTTCAGATCCTTGATCATCAGATTAGTAGACTGAGGAACAATGAAATTTTTTGGAAGAATCAGTACGTAGAGGGAGCTACTTGGGAAGTAGAAGCAGATATACGGACCCAGTATCCTCACCTCTTCTCTGCAACCTCAGATACAAATTAAGGTAACAGTCTTCCTTAGCTTTACTCAGATCCATGTTCAGCTATAATTATAACTTGGTATCAATTACCATTGCATATTCAATCATCCATTCATGAATCAGTTCAGTCATGCACTCATGCATCAGATATGCCTGTTCAATATAAAAACCCAGCTTATTAGTACCTCCAGTCATGTATTCTATGCATCAAATATGCATGTTTAGTGTAAGAGATTAGTTTGTCAGTAGTTCAATTATGTAATCATGCATCAGATATGCATGTTCAGTGTGTTAGCTCATTCTATCAGTTTTTCCTCAGCTAAATCAATTTCATATGAGGATGAATATTCTCAAGGGGGATATATTGCAATACCCCATATTTCCCTAGCCTAAATTAACTCTTGGTCCATGAGTTATTGAATATAAATTTTTTGAAGTTCTTAGTATTTTTCAATTTAAATCCTACCATTGCGTAGGTAATTTAATTAGCTTTCGAACGATATAAAATTAGCCTAACTTTGATAACCGGGTAAGAAGTTATGGCTATTTTAAGTTTCAATCATTAAACACCGTCATTCAGGCCAATAGCGTATCACGAAGTATGTCAAAATAGAAATTGTTAAATTCTAGTGGGACTCCATGGTTCCAACGCATCGTGGTGATGTCCCATCTCATAATTGTCCATTTCCAGTGAAGCTTCACGATAATGGAATCCCTCAGAGGTGGCCAAAATGGTATTCCAAAGGCTAACGCAATTTCACTACGTCGCACCAAACTTCCAGGTCCCATTTGTCAATTTCTAGTGACCCGATGCGATAGCACCACATCGTGCCGAAGCTAAAAATTGGGATTTCTACCTTTCAGTTTTGAGTTTTAAAATTTCTTTAATGTTATTTGGGTCTTTTCCCATGTCCCTAATCAGCCTAAAACATGAGATTTAATCCCTAAGAGACCCAAATAATCATCATTTATTCAATTCCTCTCAAAATAGAAGATCCCCTTCTCAAGAACAAGAAACCTTAGCTCTTAATTCAAGGCCAAACCTCAAGAATTAACCATCAATCCTCCCAAATTCATTAACCCAGGTATGTTAGATGTTCATCCATGGGTTCCTTTCGCCCATGGAGTCCAAGTATCCTATTTAAATTGCAAAATTATGATCTTTTCAAGTTACCTTGATTTTAATTTATGATTAAACCATAAATTTCCATGAATCTTATTCTATACTATGTTTTAGCGAAATTGATGTCTATTACTACACTATATATGATTGAATATTGTTGTCCACTGATTTAATTCATGATTAATGATAATGGTGTTGAATTTGTGCTTTACTACAAGTTTTAAACTAATTCCCATTCTCTATACACCATGCATATCAAGTGTTTGATAAAATGCTTACAAGGATGAATATTTACTAAAAGCCTTTATGCTATGTCCTCCAAGCTTTAGTATCGTTTTACTATTATTCCTTTTGAGTCCTGGCGGTATTAAATACCCAAAAATCATAGCTATTTACTTAGTCTCATTTTTGTATTTTAAGAATAACTTCAAAATACATCATGAGCATTACTAGATCAGTCAGTTAAACTCAGAAATAATCAGTAACTCAATGTCATTCAGATGGGAGTAGGATTTAGCACCGAGTGAGTGTAGGGATGGCTGCTTCTCCATCAGATAGGTAGAGTAGTTAGTAGAAATCCCTATACTCCAGAACTACATATCCAGCATAGGATATGAGAAGTTACCCGTCAGTATAGGCTTGAATATCTTGTAGGGGTCACCCGTCAGATTAGGCTTGACACCCTTAGTCCTTAGATACAATACAGTATACCAGACTAGTGGATCCATATAGCCAGGGTTAGGTATTAACACCCTTCCAACTTGGGTTATAGTTTGGACCCCGATTAGCTCAGATTGGGGCATGTCGGTTAGATGATAGCTCCCAGAATCTCAGTCCAATAATCAGACCAGTAGTTCAGTCTCAGTGTTGTTTGACCAAGGCATACAAATATTAGTTATTTCAGTATTTCAGTTTACAGATTTTTATTCAGTTCATGTTATATGCTTGGTCATGCATCCCCAGTATCTACAGCTTCCATGTACCTCTAGTATTTATAGACTTTCATGCATACACAGTATTTACAGATTTAACATATTTTTAGTATCTATAGATTTCATGCTCTCTATTTAGTACTCCATGTTTTATATGTATATTTAGATAGTTATTATTCCTGCTCATGAAACCATGCATATCATCCTATCTAATTTAGCATACCAGTATATTCAAAGTACTGATGACATACCTTTTTTTTCTCTATGATGTATTATATCGTAGGTTCTGATGCTCAGTTCCCAGATCGTTCATAGACTACTCAAACTCTCATCATTAGAAGTGGTGAGTGCTCATATTTCGAGGATAGATTATTTTATTTTATGTCTCTAGTTCATTAGTTAGTGGAGTTAGTTGGGGCCTATCCCATCAACTCATAGCCATACAATTTAGAGGCTTTCAGACATTACAGTTAGTTATTCAATATTCAAACTTCAGTTGGCATTTCAGTAAGTTATTTAGATTTTTTTTATCTTATTAGATTTAGATAGTCATTTCTTCAAATTCATAATTCAGTTTTTGTTTCAGATATTAAAAACTTATGGAATATCAGTTATTCTTCTATATTTATGATTATGTTATTCAGTGCTTACAGCAGATACCAACTCATGGGTTAGCTTGTGGTCCCTCAAGACTGTAACACCTTGTGATACCAAGGGTGTAATTTTCATGACTCGAACCAGGGCCCTGGCCGTGACGGACATCCCAAACCATAAAGTTCGGAGAGCCCTTCTAACTTGTAATCATAAGAACCATTCATATATAAATAGGAAATGCGGAAATAAAATTTGCTACGGAAACATGGTCATAATCTAAATTTAGTTTATCACTGAGGAATAAAATCCAATATCAACTAAACACTGCCTGAAAAACGTCTGTGAAATCTCTACTATATGATCAAATAACAACTATCTGAACACTGGGACAAGGCCACCAGTAGACCAAAACTATAATAAATAATAACTGCCTGAAAGAAACTAGGCCTTCTGAAATATAAAAGGCTCACCAACTGGTACTCTTCACTCCTGTCTGATGAAATCTACTGCTTATCAGGACCCCTAGACTGTATCACAGAACCTTGAGGGAGGGGGTTCAATACTGATGTACTGGTACGTAGAGCAATCTAAAATGACACTTTTATATAAATAAAATAGTTGAGAGCTAATTGATACACCCAAATTACACCTCTCTTACAAGATAGTAAGCCATTATTGTCAAATATATAACCCAACTAGGTTGGGGTTTAATCCCACAAGGAATATGGTGCTAATTAAGTTGTGTGTAAATGAGTTGACTTTAAATCATTCATTTCTGTAAAATAAATAGGGGGATTTGATTCAGTTCTCAAATTAATGGTTTCAGTTTAACAAAATGAAATATGTGTAGTAGTATTCAAATTCAGAGAAATAGCAAGCTAGGGTTATGCCCACTTTGTAGTTTTCAATACTTTCTAACTATGGGCTTTACGAACTCATACATGCATCGTGCTTAAAGAGAAACGTATTGTATTTAATAAGATAGTCCTAGTGTTTCTTAACCATCAAGGACTAATTCACTTTAGTTCTCTCGAATCAAAAGTGTTTACCAAAAGCAATACGAAATCTCCAATTAGCTAATCCTGCTAAGGCATTAACATATGAAATGGGAGTTGGGAATCATATTTTCTTGTCACTACTCTATTTTTCGAACATCAACCTTTATTTCGAACAAGTTGTGTTTAAGGCATATTCCCTATGTTTTCAACCACTAGAATTCAAGATAAGCGAAGAGAGTATGATGTAAACAAATCAATGCATAACCCTAACTAATAAACTTATCCACTCATGGGTAAAACGGAAATCACAATAAAAATATTCATCATACCAAAAACTAGAAGACAATCTTGGTGGAGAATGAATAGCATTTCTCCCTTGCTGTAAGCCGCCTCTCTTCTCTCTCAAATAATTTTTTCTCTCATAATTGCCTTCTAAGTCCCTGAACTAATTATAAATGACAAACTAGTCTTGGACATAGTTTCTAGGCGCCACATGTGGTCCAGACTGCTACTCTCTCTTGTGTCATATGCCATCCGCATTCCATAGTTTTGTTATGTCTTCATCTACCTCATTAATACCTGAAATCATTCTAATCACATCGGTTAGCTCAATTACATAGAAGTAGAGTAAAAACATAAGAAACTAGACACTTTGTTCTCTAAATATAGCTAAAATATGGATAAGTTATGGTGCTTAGGCATATAAATACACCTAATATCACTAGTCATAAACATCATGAAAGATATAATTTTCAACTCACATGGGCATTCTTGAAAAAAACATAAAAAACCTTTCTGTCAAAAGTAGTTTCTGATCTTTGTATTACTTCTGAGTTAGGTGGCACTTCCCTACAAGTTTGATATTCCACGGGCTATATGGAATCCACCATTGACTCGTCGAGGAAGGCTCCAACCCAAGTATGCCACAAGGGTTGGAGTGTCTGAGTTTGATACGCCACAGGGCACTAGCCTAGCGTATAATAATATACCCAGATCGTCAAATAATGGTTTTAGGCAATGAGTTATCTAAACTCATGCCTTCTTTGGGGAACCACCTAAGCTCTCTTTATGGCCAATTTTATCCTATTCTGAATCATGCATTACTCTAGTTTCAACATCTAAAAAATCAGACTTCAAATATGCATTCTATTCTATTCTGAATTACCATGGCATTATCTGGATTGGTGTCGTCATACCAAGACTTGCAAGTCCTATTTCTGAGCCATAATGCATCATGCATGATTCTTTTATTAAAACATGGTTTAGACCACTCCAATATGTAATTTAACAAAGGGAATTCATGTTCCAAAATATAAGTCAAAACTATGAAAAATTCCCATCCTTTCAATAAACAAGTAGTGGTCATGTAATCTTTAACAAACCATGCAACCCTTCTCATTATATGATTATGTTCAACATTCATCAACATAAACAACCCTCTCTTATTTGAAGTCAAAATTATAATCCAACTATAATATTATTCAAGATATTTCATAACATTCTTTTCAAGATGCATTCAAACGATTTCATAGTATAAGTAAATGAAAATCATCACAAGAGAGGGATTTTTTATGGATCATGCTCTCGATTCAATCATCAACCTTAAAACACATACTTACAATATATATATAATTTCAAATCAATTTGGGGGAAAGCCTAAAGGCCAAAAAGATATCATCAATGCTTCTAAAGCATGAATATATTCATAACTCTGTAAAACCCTTTCTTAAAATCAAGATTTCCATACCCATGAGATTTTAGGAAAACCCCGCGTACCTTAAATTAGAAGTTTTTGAATGAACTCTAGATTTTGGGATGATATATGTAGGATTGATGGGTGCCTCTTTTACCCCTTGAAATGGGTATTCCGAATCTTGAAGAATTAAGGAAAACCCACGATTAAATCTTGAGATATTTGGGTTTTTAGTTTGAAACCCTAGGGTGAGTTCTTGATGAATTTGAGAGAAAAGAATCATATTTTGGTGTTTTGGGAGTTTAATCCCATGTTATAGCTGGATAAGGGATGGAAGGTACCCATTTTTTCCTTAAAAATGCGGAAACAGAACCTGAAATTTTGGTATGTGTGCGATAAGGCGTGCGTCACATGCTTATCGCATGATGCTACTATCTCAACCAATAAAATGGCCATAACTTTTCACTCGGGTATCAAATTTTAGGCAAAATTGGTATCATTGGAAAGATAATTCGAAGATCTTTCATTTTATATATAGTAGGCCCTCTAATTCATTATATACAAAGAGTTATAGTCTATTGAAGTTTACCCAAGTTTTGACACTCACTCAAACTCAAATGATAGGAAAAATTTCAACTCTTCCTTGAGTTAGGGGACCTCTATGATCTCAATTCATGCTTAAATAGGTTCACACACTACATAATTTATTAACATGTCAAATTTGAATAGAATTTATGGCTTTTAGATCATCTATGTATAGAAACAAAGGTTTTTATTCTAGCTCGAAATTCGGGGTGTTACATTATCTCCCCCTTAGGATCATTCGTCCCCGAATGATAGGTAGGAATGTTGAAGTATTAAAGGTATGGAATAACGTGGACATGATATGTATTCTAATAAAGAATATACTGATTTGAAACATTTAAATTTCCATCATGAAACTGAATTTTGAGCTGACTTGCCCTTACGTGCTTTAAGGAGCTGATTCATGATGAGAATTTAGGATTCCTTTGAGGTGTTCATGATCCAATCATATGTATCAAATTGTGAAGTGATAACTTATGTAAGTACGAATCTTGAGACAACAAATTTAGATCATACAAAGGTATTACACTATCTAAGCTAAAATGACTAGAGAGATTTGAGACTATGCGTTGAACTCTTATGAACTGAGTCATGACTAAACAGCTGAATCTGAAACATGATGTTCGGACTGAACTGAATTGGCAATTTACATGGATTGAATAGATTATCTCTTAGGATGGTCATACACATGCGATTCGGATAGCAGGACTGTGTGTAAAGGGGGAAAACCACAGTAACTTGTCTGCCTAACTGTTAAACTGAACTACTGGTTATTCTGGCTGAATTATACTGGAAACTTACACTTAACTGGAGTATCTCTTCAACACTTTTTCTAAAGAAGTTCTAGTAGCATTCGGGAGCAAAGAATCTTGGGCATGAGTTACACAAGATACCCAACTAAGGAATCAAAAAAGTGATACTATAGCATGGTATATGGACATATAAACTAGGATAGAATTACCAGGCATTAGGCAATGCAACTTCTTACTTTCAAGCTTAGCGTACTTCTCGAATACTCCCTTAACTATATTATTCCCTTTAAATACCATACTCATTTGATTCAACTTAGAATTCTTATATGGGCATTGATAAATCTTTCTACTAATGCCTAAAGTAACATAAGTCCTCTAACCATGATCAAGCCTAACTTCAAATCACAAAACACAACATGCCACACCATGATACTAGTCTAAACCATATAATTCAATCTTATATATATATATATATATATATATATATATATGAGAGATCACACCCTAAGCATATCATGCCTTACCACTTCAATGACTAAATCTGATCTCTTACTATGGATTCACTAGAACATATTGCGTTCCTCCACTTAAATCTCAACATATCATTAAAGCCTATCTTTATAAACACATATGAACTCCAAGGCAAACACCCATAAGGACATACTTCACATATTCTCTAATCCACTATCAATATAACTCCCATGCGCTACCCCAACAATATACACTCACAAATTTCCGCTAACCATCACATATATCAAAAACTTGGCCCCAGATCTTACTTCATACTTATGGCCTTATCTAAAACAAGCATACTATGATGTTTCATTAAGAAGAAACATTTACTCATCACCACTATCATCACATAAGTAGGAGTTACTAAAAGGTTAAAACATAAGATCTTGAAGCATGGGAGGATATTATACGATACTTGTCACTTAATTGAGGCCGAAGGAATAGCAAATCAACATCAGGGATTCATCAAAGTGATCTAAATTGGGGAATACTTGACTATAAGCTGAATCTCATCAATCATAAAGAGTATAGCATGAATTATGGGAACTGAGAAAACTATAAAGCGTGATTACATGAGTCATGAGCTACATGACCTCAATTTGAAGTTCATAACATATGGAATGTGATTCCGACTACTGAATGAACTGGAACTCCTCATTTTAGAATTGAAAAAGCATGTGATTCTCTATCATATACATGAACATAAACTATGATCATGGAACTAAAATGTAAAGCGTGAGTAGGTATTGGGATCACTAAAAAATATGGAGATAAGAATTGGTTAAGTCTCAGCCTCACTTTCTGATGTTCTATATCACACTGACATCACTACTAGAATCTGAGAGCCTGACTTGGTTACTTGTTCTATTATCTCCCCCTTAGCTTTAAGCCATCATCTTAAGTTTTAGAGATGCCTTACTAGACTCAAAATTGAACTACACTCACTACACTCTGGGGTCTGGAATACGACAATACACGTAATTAATAGAACTTAACCCAAATGTCTACACCTGGAAGGGAAAAACCCACTGCTAATCCTACCTTTTGAGACACACTCTAACTTTCTATAGCCCCAATAGTAAATTACATAATACTTGAACACTTATTAACTGTAATGGCCCAAAATCACCCCTCAGGAATCCATACGGTGCCTACGGTCACAAGTGACCCCAAGCTAACTCTTCTATTGACATAACTCATAAGCAACTGAACAAAGTGCATAAATCTGAAAGAATAAGGAGAAAATAACTCTATTATGAATAAGCTCAATACAAAACCGAAGTCAAAAGGTCACAACTCTGCTTTTACAATAAAATTAAAACTCATTGCATCAACTCCTACTGACTGTCTATGAAGCCTCTACCAGTACTGACTCTAGGTAGCTGGGTCATGACTCCCAACCACCCCAACTCGATATGACAGAATAAAAAAATACAACACAATTCAACTGTATCACTGACTTGAGCCCTTGAATAAAAAAGGGACCTATCACCTACTGACTGGATGCTGCGAACTGACTGGATATGGTGCATGTGGTACAAATCTTTGCACCTACATTTTGAGGCAATGTAGCACATTGATGTATATGTGGATTAGCACCTGGGAATGTACTGAGTATACGAGGGTGAATGCATATTTATAAAACAGTATCAATCTTTTTCAATCAAATCATGCATGCAATATGGTATGACTCACATGGGTTGAACAAGTATAAAATGTAAAGCTCATAAGTCATGCAACATGAAGCGTGTAACAAAAATCTCATGAGTCATAATACTTTAATATTGAAATCACAAATCCTCTCTTATTCTCAATCCTCAATGCTAAAGGATCTTTAAACAATACTTCCAAATCATTCATATATCTCATGAAGAGTAGAACTTCTTTAAATATAAAGATCTCATAACTCTTTTAAACTCAAATACTTGGAATTCGAAATCATATAACTTTGAAACATACTTGAAGGCATTTCGTTCACTTTAGGAAAGGATCTCATTTCAAGCTTTAGGAAAATCATTCAATCTCAATGGAAAGATACTCTAGTTTAAGAAAATAACTTATCTCAAAGCTTCATGGAAAATGCCATATCAAGGAAGAGTACTTTCATTTAGAGAAACAACTCATATCAAAGAAATGCTTTAGTTAGGGAACTATTTTGCAACTTTGACATTAGGAAAATAGCTCATAGGAAGGGAAAATACTTTAGTTTTCAAGGAAGTACTGATCTCAAAGTTTAAAAGGCAAGGGAGATTCTCTTAACCGATATGAACCATGCGAGCTACATGGAGTCCAACATTTTGTCCTCCTAAGAAAAAGACCCAACGTTGGGGAGGAGCGTCATACTCTTTGCTAGGGAGTATAACCTAGGTGTAGTGATCACTAAAAACACTCAACCTCAGGTCCAATATCAACTCAGCCTTAGGCCCAATAATAATCATAAACTCGTCCTTAGGCCCAACCTACGGTGGCACGTAGTTTTGGGGTAAGAAACCATAGTAAATTACCCGCTCAGTGCTAAATACTACTCCCTTTAGATTATCTGCACTCATCTCAGAAAAATCTTCTTTTAGAAATAATCTCATGGTTCACCATGAACCCAATAATCAAATCTATAATCTCATGTAGGAAGTGGATTTCAAAACTCTATGACCATTAGGTCAAATCATTTCTCAACAGATCTCAAAATACTCAAATCATGGGTCCTTATAGCACAAGAGTTCGTAAAATTCCAAGTCTTATGTAGGTCATACTAACCCATAATTCAATCTCAAGATAAATCTTATCAAAAGCATAATAGATGAAATATAGATTCATAATTCATGCAGAAATCAGGAAATTTCAGCAATATGTCTCAAAATCTCATCATACTCATATACTTCAATATCTCAAACATTTCAACTATTGACTTCTCAAAGAATAAAATCATAGGGTATAGACCCAGCTGTAATTTCTCAAGAAAACATGCAGAAATCATGCCATTTAACTCTCAATTCATGGGAAATATAAAGATAATGCATTCAATAATAATGGGTGAAAAACCCTAGTTCAAATTCATGTAAAACCTCATACATTCCAGGAAAATCATGATTTAAATAAGCCTTTGGGCACAAGTGTAAAAGGGTTATCCTTGTTCAAAACCCCACATACCTTGGATTATGGAATTAGATGAACAAGCTTGCTCTAAACTTCCTCTTCTTACTCTTGGGAGAGGGTTCTTGAAGCCCTTGACTTGGGAACCTTGAATCTTGACTCAATTTAGAAAATCTATGGTGGATTCTTAAGATATTTGGAAGAGATTTTAGATACTTAGGGGTTTTGTTGAGAGAAAACTTGAGAAGAACTTCATTAATGCTTGTAAATGACCTTGATTTTGTGTTTGCATGGTTTAAGAGTCTTGGAAAAAGTCTAAAATGCCCTTTTTAACTTCTGTTCAAAGCTAAAAAAAATTGAACTGGGAACCCGATTTTATGGACCACCACGACGCGCGACTATCGTGGTGGTTTACTGGAAATTGACAAATGCGAATCTGGGAGTCACCGCGACATAGAGCCATCGCGCTGTCCCACTGATTGGGACCTAGAACTTCAGCGCGATGCATGTCAATTGCGCTAGGCCATTGGAAATTGACTATTGAGAAATTGGGGTCCGCCTCGATGCGCCACTATTGCGGAGTTCCACTGGATTTTGACAATTGTCAAATAGACCCTCTTCGCGACGCGTCAAGCACTAAAATGATGCTTTTTTACAACTAGGACATAAATTAGCCATAACTTCTCACTCATGTATCGAATTTGGGCGAATTTTATATCAACGGAAAGCTTATCAAATTTCCCATGTGATAACAAGTCGAAATTAGCGAAATTCTATTTGGTTAACATGATACTCACTTAGGAAGTCACTTCTCAATATTTTAGGGTCGGAATCACGCCTCACTTGACAAGCCCTAAGGCTCATTCTACCAGAGTATTTTACAGGGTCTTATAGTATCTCTTCCTTGGAAACATTTGTCCTCTAATGTCGCTAGCTAGACTAAGAATACAGGAAAAACTGAGATGCGTGGCTGAACTTTAGATTAGAAGGGCTGAGTTATGAGAACCATGGCTCGACTGAGATTATCGCAAAAAATGACACCGCTCTATATGGCAGCTAAATTGTCGGGTATAAATACCCCCAGGACTCGATAACATAAAATTAAAACATAACCATTCTTGAATAATCAAGACCACTAACATTCATCCACCATCACAATCAATAAATCATCACTTCACGCATTTAGGACTCCTAAGCATGTAATAACATAGGGGGACATGCTATTGAGTCGTATTCCCCTCAACATGGTCTTGCATCAAACACTTAGCACTTAATTAAGTCTTGGCATATATCGGAGAACACATAATTGGGGAATATCATACTACCATTTCACCATTCATTCACTAAGGATTTTCAACAAACACTTGGCATGCATGAGCTTGCACACAATTGGGAATTCGTAGTCATCATGACATAATGGCTCTAATTCCCTCACATAAGCATTTTATCAAACTTATGGGGAGCATGCTTTGCTTATTCAACAATTTCCACACTTAATTGACATAAACATATCATTTATCAAGCAACTTGAAGAGGGTTCATCGTGAACATCACATGAGCATCACATACTAGGGTCAAAGCTTGAAAACCTTGTAAGAAAATATGAATCACAACTTAATCATAGCATGGACATCGATTTCAACTCACATGAATCACGAACAACTCATAAACATATAATCTTTGAATTTTAGAAAAAGGGTTCTTGATCTTCTTGGATAGTAGGGATCAAAGAATAAATACCTACATACAACTAGCCTTACCAACACGACCCATTTACTCTCTCCTATCAGAACTATTGTTCATTATATCTACCACGATCTAAGGAAAAGGTTGCTGAAAGGTTAGAACATTAAGACCTGGAGCATGAAGGGACATTGTACCTACCTGGAACTCAACTAAGATTTAAGGTATTTAACATCATGAACTTATCAAAGCGGTCTAACCCAAGGACATACATGATATAAATCTGAACTTTGTGAATTACTAAAAGCATTGCTCGAGTACTTATGTCACTAGTTGTATGACCTGAATTTGGAGTTCAAAATTTATGGGATGTGATTTCGACTACCGAATAAGCTAGAACTCGTCATTTTAGGAAATAGGAGAGTACATAATTCTCTATCATATGTATGAACATGAATTAAGATCATGGAACAGAAATGTAAAATAGGAGCAGGTAATAGGACAACTAAAAGTGCTGAAATAAGATTGGGTCAAGCATCAATCTTACTCAAAGTTATTCTACAGATCACTGGTACATCTACTAGAGTCTTAAGTTTTGACCTGGTTACCAATTCTATCATCTCCCCCTTAGACTTAAGCCATCACTCCAAGGTGGTGAGCGACCACATGAATTTTAGTCTGGCTGTAATCACTTTGCTCTAGAGTCGGGGATATAACAATGCATATGAATAGAAGAACTTGACCCAAATGACTACACTTCAAAGTGTAAAATAGCAGCAACAATAACAACAAACCCAGTATATTACCACATAAGTGGGGCCTGGGGAGGGTAGATTGTATGCAGTCCATACCACTACCTCTAGAAAAGTAGAGAGGTCGCTTCCGATAGGCCTCCAGCTCAAGAAAAAAGGTAGTATACCAAAAACATCAAAAGCATAAGACACCATAAAAATGACATAGGTACGACATCCACAACAAATTGCACATTGCCAATCCGAGGACACCAAAGTCCACCCAATTACTAACTACGACTCATCCACACCCTTAGCCCTCTATCCTAATGCTTTTCCTTAAAATCTTTCTATCTAGGGTCATGTCCTCAGTTACCTGTAATTGCTCCATGTCATGTTTAATCACTTCACTCCTTAAAGCATAACACCCACTCATAATACTACCTCCTGAGACACGCATCTCCTTCTATGGCCCCAATAATCATCATTTAATACTTCACGCTTAGAACGGGTACCTCCAATCGTATTGATGGTCCATACAACTGATGCTATAACCCACCACTACATTGCATATAAACTTATATTTATATACCATGAGAATCAAAATCATACTCACCATCTTAATTCATAACTCCTTAACTCAACTATCACGGACATCATTCATTATCTCACTAGCCCCACCTATCAACTTAACATTACTACTAACCAAATAGCATGCAGTAATCCTCAAAAATAATAGCCCCATATCACCTTGGGCGCACTTATACATCATACATACAAGAAATCGTCGCCTCTACTATCATGACCACCAATTGTTCAAACTTAATGTCTAGCATTAATCTCACTCAGAAGCTATGAAATAAAACATCATCAATAACCAAAACTTCACATGGCCCACTCAAACTTTATAATCAACAATAACTGATCGTAATCACATGGCCCATCTATTCCCAATTCATTAACACATCCTCCTTCAACACGCCATTACTATCCACCTACTTATACAGCCCCAACTTAGCTCATAGCTTTATAAGTTTTGACTAAACTCCATCTTACAAATCTCAAGGATGCCTAAAATAACAACACCCATCCACCGAGTACTTTCATGAATAACCTATAGTTTCCAACACAATAATTGTCATCGATAACTTTTCATACTTCAAACAAATAATATTTCCCCTTAACTAATGATCCCTTCTCCACCTCTCACTAATGAACAAGCAAGGACATAACACTTCATTACTAGCCCAAACATGTGTAACAAAATTCAGCTATACATAAATGCATATAAATTCAATAAATGGCCCTTACCACCTTTCTTTTCACTGTAACTCTAAACACCCAGTTTTAACAAACATAAGAACAACAGAATGCACAACAAGTTGCTAGTGAATCGAAATAGGCCTCGTATGTCTCCACTAGACATTGGTTTTGTGTTTTGAACAAGAAAATGAGATGAATAACAAAGAAACTATGCTAGTGAATAGAAAGAGCCCCATACAGCTTCACTAGACTTTGATTTTACTTTTCAAAAACATAATGATAACAAGGTTACATATTGCAAGAGATAGAAACTTAACAAGAAATATTCAATGATCTAAGAATACACATCTCATTTTGTCTCACTCGCATGACTCATAAGAGTGAGGCATGACTTTAAACACGAGGTACTCATGACACACCAGAAGGCTCCTATCGAACTACTTTGTGCGACTTTTGAAGCTTTTTGCTAACCAATTTGAGAATGTTATTTGCGAAGGAACTGGAACTTACTAATCGTGATATCTCAAAAATAATACATGGTTAAGGAAGCATAGCTTCACATTATCGATTCTGAGGAGGAATCTAAAAGTACCTCTGACTTGGGCTGAGTGCCCGACTTTCATGAATCATGAATAAAGAACTTCAATCATCAGAACTCAAAAGCACTGATGGGATACTTTCTATCTTAATTAAAATCACACTACTATCTATAAAGATTTAAGCTTGACTTTTTCTAATACCTTGAAAATAAGGCTGAGATGGCCTTAATAGAGGAAGTTGAGGAATTGTGTAAGTGCATAGAGAATCTTTCTATAGCACGAGCCAAGAATCAAAAGATCAGATACATTTCCTAAATGTCTTGTAGCCTTTCGAAGAAAAGTACAGACGTCTCTGTACTGTTCATCAAGACTCTATTAGACGCGACTTCAAAGACACCCAGGGACACTTGGACCTTGTGCTCTGATACCAAGTTTGTAATGAACCAAAATCACCCCTTGGGATGCCACATGGTGCCTAGGGTAATAAGTAACCCCAAGCTAACCCTTCTATTAGCATAACTCATAAGCAATAAAATAAAGTGCATAAATCAGAAAGAATAAGGAAAAATAACTTTATTATGAATTGGCTCAATACAAAACTGAAGTCATAAGGTTACAACTCTGCTTTTAAAATAAAATTGAAACTCAATGCATCAACTCCTACTGACTGTCTATAAAGCCTCTACTAGTAGTGACTATAGGTAGCTGGGTCATGAATCCCAACCACCCCAACTCAATATGGTAGAATAAAGGAAATACAACATGATTCAACTGTATCACTAACTAGAGCCCTTAAATAAAATGGGGACCCATCACCTGCTGACTGGAAGCTGCGAACTAACTGGATATGGAGGATGAACTACAAATCTTTACACCTACATATTGAGACAATGTAGCAAATAGACGTATATGTGGATCAGCACTTGGGAATGTACTGAGTATATGGGGGTGAATGCATATGTATAAAACAGTATCAATCTTTTTCAATCAAATCATGCATACAACATAGAATGACTCACATGGCTTGAACAAGTATAAAATGTAAAGCTCATAAGTCATGCAAGATGAAGAATGTAATATAAATCTAGTGAGTCATCATACTTTAACATTGAAATCAGAAATCCTCTCTTATTTTCAATCCTCAATGCTAAAAGAACTTTAAACAGTACTTGCAAATCATTCATATATTTCATGGAGAGTACAACTTATTTTTTTCTCAACATCTCATAACTCTTTTAAACTCAAATACTTGGAATTTGGAATCATATAACTTTGAAACATACTTGAAGGCATTTCGTTCACTTCAGGAAAGGATCTCATTTCAAGCTTTAGGAAAATCATTCAATCTCAATGGAAAGATACTCTAGTTTAAGGAAATAACTTATCTCAAAGCTTCATGGAAAATACCATATCAATAAAGGATACTTTCGTTTAGAGAAACAACTCATATCTAGGACATGCTTCAGTTAGAGAACCATTTTGCAACTTTACCACTAGGAAAATAGCTCATAGGAAGGGAAAATACTTTAGTTTTCATGGAAGTACTAATCTCGAAGTTTAAAGGGAAAGGGAGGTTCTCTTAACTGACATAAACCATGCGAGATACATGGAGTCCAAATTTTGTCCTCCTAAAGAAGAGACCCCATGTTGGGAAGGAGCGCCATACTCTTTGCCAGGGAGTATAACCTAGGTCTACTGATTACTAAAAAAATCGGCCTTGGACCCAATATCAACCCGGTCTTAGGCCCAATAATAATCATAAACTCAGCCTCAGGCCCAACCTACGGTGACACATAGTTTTGGGGTAAGAAACTGTAGTAACTTACCCGCTCGGTGCTAAATACTACTCCCTTTAGATTATCTATGCTCACCTCATAAAAATCCATATTTAGAAATAATATCATGGTTCACCACGAATCCAATAATCAAATCTGTAATCTCATGTAGGAAGTGGATTTCAAAACTCTATGACCATTAGGTCAAATCATTTCTCAACAGATCTCAAAATACTCAAATCATGGGTCCTTATAGCACAAGAGTTTGTAAAATTGCAAGTCTCAAGTAGGGCTTACTAACCCATAATTCAATCTCAAGATAAAACCCATCAAAAGCATAATCGATGACATATAATTCATAAATCATGTAGAAATCTGTAAATTTCATCAATATTCTCAAAATCTCAACATACTTATATACTTTAATATCTCAAACATTTCAACTATTGACTTTTCAAGGATCAAAACCATGGGGTATAGACCCAGCTATAATTTCTCAAGAAAACGTGCAGAAATCATGCCATTTAACTCTCAATTCTTGGGAAATATCAAGATAATGCATTCAATAATAATGGGTGAAAAACACTAGTTCAAATTTATGTAAACCTCATAGATTTCAGGAAAATTATGATTTAAATAAGCCTTTGGGCACAAGGGTGAAAGGGTTATCCTTATTCAAAACCCCACATACCTTGGATTATGGAATTAGATGAACAAGCTTGCTCTAAACTTCCTCTTCTTACTCTTGGGGGAGGGTTCTTGAAGGCCTTGACTTGGGAACCTTGAATCTTGACTCAATTTAGAAAATCTATGGTGGATACTTAGGATTCTTGGAAGAGATTTTAGATACTTAGGGTTTTTGTTGGGAGAAAACTTGAGAAGAACTTCATAGAATGCTTGTAAATGACCTTGATTTGGTGTTTGCATGGTTTAAGAGGCTTGGAAAATGTCTAAAATGCCCTTTTTAACTTCTGTACAAAGATGAAAAAATTGAACTGGGAACCCGATTTTATGGGCCACCACGACGCACCACTATCGTGGTGGCTTATTAGAAATTGACAAATGGGAATCTGGGAGTCACCACGACGCAGAGCCATCACGTTGTCCTACTGGTTGGGACTTGGAACTTCAGCGTGACATATCACAATCGTTCTTTGCCACTGGAAATTGACTATTGAGAAATTGGGGTCCTCCGCGATGCTCCAGTATCGTGAAGTTCTACTGGAATTTAATAATTGTCAAATAGACCCTCTCCGTGATGCGTCAAGCACCAAAATGATGCTATTTTATGACTAGAGCTTAAATTAGCCATAACTTCTTACTCGGGTATCGGATTTGGGCAAATCTTCTATCGACGGAAAGTTTATCAAATTTCCCATGTGATAAAAATTTGAAATTAAGCTAATTCTATTTGGTTAACACGATATTCACTTAGGAAGTCACTTCTCATTATTTTAGGGCTGGAATCATACCTCACTTGACATTCCCTAAGGCTCATTCTATGAGAGAATTTTGTGGGGTCTTACACTAACTTTGAATCCTTGCGAGTATTCCCATAGTTGGAGTACACACTCCATAGCGCTTCAACTCTTATTTCTGTCGGTTCAACCTTCCAAAATTCAAACTTAGATTATAACACTTAATCATGGATATCACCAAGACTTTGATGAATCATACTACTAGTCTTTCTCCTCCTAGCAACTCAATAGTACTACTATGTCCACTAGCCACACGCAACATATAATAGTCTTAGAAAATGCCGCAACTTCATATCACCTTGGGCATACTTCTACCTCTTACATACAACAACATACTTTGTTACTAATCAAATAAACTTAATCTATTGCATACACCATTCAAGCCTGTTAGATCACTTCCATATAACTAGTATCAGTAACCAAGAAATCATCACATCCACCTTTATGGACATCAACTATTCAAACTTAATGTCTAGTGCTAAGCATGATTTACAACCCAACCTGACACACAATTCTCACAAAACATTCATCTTTAATCTTAAGCCACTATTCTTATATCCACATCCTACATTAAATTCAAGTCAATAATCTAGCATCAATCATCTACCACCAATGAAGATGGAAACATAATATACTAGTCCATCAAATTGGGACATTCTATCCAAATACCTCAAAAATATACTACATACCTTATCACAAGTAGTACTAGTTTACAACTACCAACGAAAAGAAGGTCAAGGGGGGTAAAGTCATATAATACACATAGCCAAGCTTAATCTTATATTATAACCCCATACAATCTTATCTACTTATACGGCTTTCTCATATCACACTTACTTACCCAAGCGTACATTTAGACTACCTTGAAATTCCACAAACAACCATGAGTCTATAATTATAACTTACTGGCTCATCTAGCCATTGTCAAACTTTAAGTAGCTAATAGTTTACCTTAACTAATAACTCCTTCTCTATCTTCTACTAAACTAACACACAAGGACGTATCACTTCATTATCAACTCAATCTCATGCGAAAAGATTTGACTATAAATATATTCAACCAACACAAGAATAACATGCTGAACAACAAGTTGCTAGTGAATTGAAATAGGCCTCACACAACTTTACTAGACTTTAACTTTTTGTGTTTTGAACAAGAAAATGAAATGAATAACAAAGCAACCATGCTACTGAATCTAAAGAACCCCACACGGCTTCACTAGACTTTGATTTCTTTTTGAAAACATTACGATAACAAGATTACATATTACAAGAGATAGAAAATTGCACACAATATTCAATCATCTAAGGATACACATCTTACTCTGTATAAATAAAAATCTGAGTCAAACACTTCCCCCACAGACTACCATACAATCCACACATGCTACTAGCTACCATATTAGTCTATCACTATAAAGTGGTAAATCATCCTCAAACATCGGTTATTCAACTAAAATATTTACTTATACAAAAGTCACCCTTACTCAGACTTTTAACTTTGTGACTTCATATCACCAACCTCTTGGTCTAATCTTACTACCAATAGGTCTTGACACTGACACTTTTACTTATACTACTAATTGGGTGGAAATATAGTTCAAACATTCTACTATACATCATTCTCCATGAAGCATGACATCTGCAACATAAAAATTTGAAAGGAGACAAAATACTCTTAATACCGCAGGCCGAAAAACATGATTTCATCAGAATCAAAGTTCACACTAAAATCAATACACTCTGAGGCACTAACGGACTTTTGTCAAGTCCTTGCAAAAATTTTAAATTCTTATATGGCTCAATCACAAAGGACCATACAATTTAGACTCTAAAATTTTGCTCTTAAATCACCCCAATAACGAGACATATCTGGGCACATCAAAGTAAGGAAAGAATTGGGATAACTTTAATTTCGTATGGGCGACACCATAGCATGAATTAGAGTATGAAAGAGGAATATTCTGGCTCAATAGCACGAACTAGAATATAAAAAAATGGAAACATTCCTAAATGCCTAGTAGCCTGCTGCTTATAAGTGCAGCGCGCTACATAATCATACACAAAACTCTACCCGACCTGATTTCGCAGACACCCTATGACCATTAACCGTGCTCTGATACCAAGTTTATAATGGACCAAACCAGGGCCCTAGCCTTGACGGACATCTCGAACCATGAAGGCCCGAGAGCCCTTCTAAATTATAATCATATACACCATTCATATATAAATAGGAAATGTAGAAATAAAATCTTCTGCGGAAACATGGTCATAATCTAAATTTAGTTTAACAATGAGGAATAAAATCCAATATCGACTAAACATCGTTTGAAAACTGTCTGCGAAATCTCTACTACATGATCAAATAACAACTGTCTAAAAACTGGGACAAGGCCCCCAGTAGACCAAAACTATAATAAATAATAATTGTCTGAAAGAAACTAGGCCTTCTAAAATTTAGAAGGCTCACCAACTGATACTCTTCACTACTGTCCGATGAAATCTACTGCTTATTAGGACCCTTAGATTGTGCCTCAAAACCTATAGAGAGAGGGGTAATACAGATGTATTGGTACATAGAGCAATCCAAAATAAAGCTTTTATATAAATAAAATAGTTGAGAGCCAGTCATAAACATCATGAAAGATATAATTTTCAAAACACATGTTCATTCTTGAAAAATACATAAAAACACTTTCTGTCAAAAGCAGTTTCTGCTCTTTCTATTGCTTCTGAGTTAGGTGGAACACCTCTACAAGTCTGATATTCCACGGTCTATATGGAATTCGTCATTGAATAGTTGGGGAAGGACCCAACCCAAGTGTGCCGCAAGGGTTGGAGTGTCTGAGTTTGATACGCCATAGGGCACTAGGCCAGCGTATAATAATATACTCGGATCCGTAAATCACAGTTTTGGGTAATGGGTTGTCTTAACTCGTGCCTTCTTCAGGGAACTACCTAAGCTCTTTTTATGCCTGATTTTATCCTGTTCTGAATCATGCATTATTCTAGTTTCAACATCTAAAAAATCTAACTTCAAACATGTATTCTATTATGTTCTGAATTACCATGGCATTATCTGGATTGGTGTCATCACACCAAGACTTGCAAGTCCTATTTCTGAGCCATAATGCATCATGCATGATTCATTCATTAAAACATAGTTTAGACCACCCAAACATGCAATTTAACAAAGCAAATTATGTTCCAAAAACATAAGTCAAAACTATGCAAAATTTGCATCCTTTCAATAAACAAGTGGTGGTCATGTAATCTTTAACAAACCATGCAACCCTTCTTATTATATGATTATGTTCAACATTCCTCAACATAAACAACCCTCTCTCTTTTGAAATTAAAATCATAATCCAAATATAACATTATTCAAGATATTCCATAACATGCTTTTCAAGATGCATTCAAATGATTTCATAGTATATCATAAGTAAATGAAAATAATCACAAGACAAGGATTTTTCATAAATCATGCTCTAAATTCAATCATCAACCTTAAAATACCTGCTTACAATATATATATAATTTGAAATCAATTTGGGGAAAGCCTAAAGGCCAAAACAATATCATCAATGCTTTTAAAGCATGAATATATTCATAAATCTAGAAAACCCTTTCTTAAAATCAAGATTTCTATACCCATGAGATTTTAGGAAAACCCCACATACCTTAAATTAGAATCTTTTGAATGAACTCTATCTTTTGGGATGCTATACGTACGATTGATGGGTGCCTCTTGTAGACCTCGCAATGGGGATTCTGAATCTCGAAGAATTAAGAAAAACACACAGTTAAATCTTGAGATATTTGGGTTTTTAGTTTGAAACCCTTGGGTGAGTTCATGATGAATTTGAGAGAAAAGAATCATATTTTGGTATTTTGAGAGTTTAATCCCATGTTATAGCTGGATAAGGGATGGAAGATACCCATTTTTCCCATAAAAATATGGAAACAGAACCTAAAATTTTGATACATCGGATAGAGCATCACATAATGTTACTATCTCAGTCACTATAATGGCTATAACTTTTTGCTCGGGTTTCGGATTTAGGAGAAATTGGTATCATTGGAAATCTAATTTGAAGATCTTTCATTTGATATATAGTAGGCCCTGTAATTAATTATATAAAAAGTGTTATGGTCGATTGATGTTGACCCAAATTTCGACGCTCACTCAAACTCGAATGATAGGAAAATTTTCAACTCGTCCTTGAGTTAGGGGACCTCTATGATCTCAATTCATGATTAAATAGGTTCACACACTACATAATTGATTAACATACAGAATTTATATAGGATTTATGGCTTTTGGATCATCTAGGCATAAAAATGACGGTTTTTAATCTTGCCCGAAATACGGGGTGTTACAGTAATCTCTTGGCATTACAACTAGTTATTCATCTTTTTCTTTTAAACAGTAATCATTAGTAAAATATGTGGATTCCATGTCTTAGATAAGTATCAAAAGATCAATTCTTGCTTAAAAGTTTGAATACATGCTTATCAAAGATTTCTTGAACATAGTATTCTTGAAATCACAAGACTTCAACTTAGGCCTCAAAGACCCATGCTTTAAACTCATGTCAATTCATAACGAACTTTGTGCTCAATAATAATAATCTTGAAATACTTTAACAATTATAGTAAAGATAATGAAATTTAATTCTCAACATAAGAAATTAAATCACACGCATAAATAGGTGAAAGTAGTTATAAACTTAAATCACTTCGTAACTTCATAAACTTCTAACAATGATATTTGGGTATGAATCCTAGACTATAAATCATGTAAATGTAACTTTTTAAACTAGTTTTGGTCACAAGGATTAAAGGAGTATCCTTGTTCATAACCCTACATACCTTAATTTTCTTAAATTATGTAGAAAGCTCGAATCTTGGAACTTGAATGATGAATTGTGAAAGAAACTTTATTCTTGATATTTCTTGAAGAATTATTGAACTTGGAAGCTTAAAGTCTTTGATTTTCCGAAGGAATCTTGAAATTGAATCTTGAATTAGGTGTGTTCTTGAGAGAAAACCTTGAACTTTATTTATGGGAAAGGGGAGGGTTTTTACATGATTTGTTGTGAGGAAGATGGGCAAATAATGCCCCTTTTGAGTTATAAAGGACTAAAATGACCATTGGCATTTTTTCCCCATGGAAACCACCATCGTGGCACGGCCCCTAGTCGGGTTAATCAGCCCTCGCGATACGATCCCTAGTTGGGTTGAATAGCCCTCGTGGCATGGGGCTATCACAATTCCTTACTGCCTCTCACTAAGAAGGTCATAAATTTTCTCTTGGGTATTGGATTAAGACAAAATTGGTATCGTTGGAAAGCTAACTCAATTATCTACAATTTGTTGGGTCTTGATCTGAAAAATTCAAGCTATATCAAAAGTTATACAAATTCAAAGTAGACCCTTGTAGAATTGAATACAAAACTTTAGACGAATCAAAGTTTCTTAGTTCAACTTTGTTTCAAGCGATTTCTATGAACATTTTCCACATCTAAAGAACTTCACTCACTAGGATAAATATCATAACACATAAATTCAAAAGTAAATCATGGGATTATAGTTTACATACATTAGAATGACGCTTTAAAGTCTAGCCCAAAAATATGGGGTGTTACGTTATCTCTCCCTTGGAATCATTTGTTCTCGAATGATGTATAGGAACTCATTGAAGTCTTATAACTATGGAATGATACACACATAACATGTATGGTAATAAAGGATATAGCTGAGCTGAAACGTTATAACTTTATCATGAAACTAATTTCTGAGCTGACATGACTCTAGTGACTATAAGGAGCTGATCCATGCTGAGATTTTACAACTTTCTTAAAGTGTTCATGATACAATATACATATAGAACTGTGAAGTGATAACTTATGAAAGCATGAACCATGAGATAATGAGACTAAGATCATACAAGGGGTATTACATAGTCTGAGCTAGAATACTTGGAAAATTAGATAATACACTGAACACTTATGAACTGAGTCATGACTAGATAGTTGAATCTGAAACACGATCCATGGGCTGAAATGAATTCACAATTTACATCTATACGAATAAATTACCTCATGGAATAGACATATTCATGAAACTTCAACTAGTAAGTCTCGATAGAAAGATTGAAAACTGTATGAAATTGTCAGTCGGACTGCTAGACTGGATTGCTGGCTATACGTACTGAATTATACTAAAAGTTTATACCCAAATGGAGTATTTCTTCAACACTCTTTCTAAGAAGGCTTAATAACATTAGTGAGAAAAGAATCTTAGGAATGATCTGAATAAGATATCTGAGTAAGGAATCCTATTATGGCTATAACTAAGTAACATGGAAAATAGGCCTATGAAACATAAGCTAGGATAGAACTTCTAAGCCTTATGCAATGCAACTTCTATCTTTAAAGCTTAGCCCCAAGTCTGAATTGAACTACATACCATCACCATGTTCAATCCTAACTCGAAATCACAAGGTACTTCACATATCACCATAATACTAGTCTAAACCATGAATTTAATACTATATGTGTATTTCATATCTTTCTTCTCATGAATAATTCTTATTACCACTTCAATAACTAAATTCAACCTCTTACTAGGAATTCACTAATGCACAATGCATTCATCCACTTATACACCAACACGACATCTAAGCCTATCTCCATAACCACATATGAACTTCTAGGCAAATAACCATAAAAGCATCTTTCTCATATTCTCTAAACCTCTATCATTAACAACTTCCATACACTATCCCCAAGAAAACACACACGAAATTTCAACTAACTATGACATATATCAAATGATATACCTCAATATTCCTTCAAACTTATAGCCTTACATAGAAAAAATATACATTAATATTTTCCCGACAAGAAATATTTATTTTCTTTGATCTAAACAATTGCTCATCACCATTACCTTTCATAAGGAGGGGTCACTAAAAAGTTAGAACATAAGGACCTGAAACATGAAAGAATACTATGCGTAACTTGGACACTTAATTAAGGTTGAGGAATAGAGTATCAAAAGCATGAATTCATTAAACAGAGCTAAATTGAGGACATACATGACATAATTTGAATTTCGCTAATCATTAAGAGAGTACCATGAGTACCTGGAGTTGAACATTCTATAAACCATGAGTACATGAGTCATGAGCAACATGACTTGAGTTTGGAGTTCATAATTTCATGGAACATGATTCATACTTCTGAGCAAATTGGAACTTGTTATACTAGAGATTGAGAGCGTACATAATTTTATAGAAAGTGCATGAATTAGAACTATGTTCATGGAGCTGACATGTAAGGCATGAGTAGATATCATGATGACTGAAATACAACACTTTGTACTGATACAAGAATGGGTCGGGTATCTTCCTCCCCTACTGTTGTTCTATAACACACTGGCATCACTACTAGAATCTGAGAGCCTAACTTGGTTACTTGTTCTATCATCTCCCTCTTAGCTCAAAGCCATCACTCTAAGCCTGTGGACCTCATTACTAACTCTAAACTTAACTGCAACCACTTTACTCTAGAGTCCAAGATATAAAAATACACATGAACACTAAACATAAACTCACCCTGAAAGACTGCACCTGAAAGTATAAAACCCACTGCTAATACTTTATTCTGAGATACAACTTCTAACTTTCTATATCCTCAGTAGTCATCATATAATAACTTAAATACTAACTAACTTAGAATCTTCATAAGTATCGCCATACCTGGAGTTCACACCTTCTAGGGCTTCAACTCATATTTTTATTAGCTCAATCATCCCAGATTCAAACTTAGATTCTAACTCTTAACATGGATATTCCCAAACTTTTAATGAATTATACTAACTTCATCCTTGACACTCCCTTAATGCATACCATCCTTAACTTTCCTTAGCTTCAGTACTCATCATATAGTTACACCCTTCTTGACAATATGTTTTCCTTACTAAACACATAATCTACCTTTTTTCCATCACAGCCTACCATTATCATATCTGAAAACTTATATTCTTCCCTAAACCACGATAATCAAAGTCATACCAAAAACTCAACGTCACTTATCCATAACTCCTTAACTTAGCTATTAAGAACACAATATACTATATAACTAGCCTTTTTCCCGTTTAGTGATTCAAGGGTACTACTAACCATACATACTCTTAATAATCTTAGAAAATAATGCAACCCCCATATAACCTTAGGTACACATCTAAATCATACCTACAACATCATACTCACTTGCAAATAAATAAACTTAAACTCTTGCATATACTTCTCAAGCCTATTAGATCACTCCCATATAACTAGTATCACTAACCAAGCAATAATTATTTCTACCTTGATGATCATCCACTTTTCAAACTTAGTCTCTAGTGCTAGACACAACTAACAACCCAACCTCATATATTATTCTCACTTGGAAGCTATAAAATAAAAAATCAAGAAACACTAGTCCATTAGAACCTCATAACAACAGTAATCAATAATAATCTTACGGTATACATTATTAAAATCCCTTAACAAATCCTCCTTCTACACATTATGACTATTCACCCATCTATACACCTAAATTTCTTTCATAGCTCTATAAGCTTAAATTCACAATACTCAACCACCAAATACTTTCATCAATAACCTATACTTTTCTAACATAATAAATACCATCAATAACTCTCTCTCTACCTAAAACCAAGGAACCTGTACAATATTTATTACCCCTAAACTAACACACAAGGACATATCACCTTAATACAAATATGATAAAATACATAAGTTCATCTATATACTTTTAATCAATCGATATTCCCATATTTCTCATCACTACACTTCTAAACCCAAACTTCCGACTACAAGAAGGTTCTACTACTTATAAATCGTAACACTCTAGGTTGCAATATCCCTCGAATGCAAACTCTATTTAACAACCTAGGTTCATACTAACTCCTCTTATGAGCATAATCTGTCTTGAAGGGTTAATAAGGAATCTAAATACATATTTTATTCTATCCTAACTAAACAACTCATATAGGTGAGGACATAAGCTTTAACCTTAAGGGACTTATAAAACTCTAGCGAGCTAATTGAAAGCCCCTCGAATGACTTCTAAAATTACTGATAGTAAATTTAAGAGCATCATCTTGGGAGAAATTGGAATATAGTACTCAAGTTATCTCAGAAAGTCATAAATAAAGAATTATGGAGTAACACATTGATCGACAAAAGTTTCTAAAAGAAAAACTTTACTACATGATCTAGAGTATGAAAGAATAGAAACTTTTCTTAAATGCCTTGTAGACTCTCGAAAAAAAGTACAGGCATCTTTGTATTGCTAAGAAAGACATTACTAGACACACCCTAGGACAATTGAACTCTGTGCTCTTATACCAAGTTTGTAACACCCCGAGACTACCCCCAGTCATCAAACAGTTCTTAGGACCACAAGTGATCCCAAGCTAACCCTTATACTGCATAACTCATGAGCAACTTAATAAAATACACAAATTCAGAAGAAAAATATTGAAGGTAAATCTTTTTTCAATGTGATCAATACAAAACTATATTAAAATAATTACAAATCTGATTATACAAACAAGACTGTTATCAAATATATTAACTCTACTGGCTGTCTATAAAGCCTTTACTAGTATTGACTATAGGTAGTCGGGACATGCCCCCCAACTACCCCTAATAATATAACTAAATACATAATACAAAATGATACTCGAACAATGACTGACTCAAGCCCTTAAATCAAAAGGACTCATCACCTGCTGAAGAAAAGCTGTAAACTGTCTGATTATCATGTACGCGCTATAACTTATACCTACATTATTAAATAATGTAACACATAGATGAATATGTGGATCAGTACTTTTGGAATGTACTGAGCATGTGGCGGTAATGCATAAGTGCAAATAATAACTCAAAGTTAATATAAATTTGTAAAGAATTCATGCTAAGTGTAAATGACTCATATTTCCTTGAATAAAACAAAGATGTAGAAATCATAAACATGAGTAATAAAGCATAAGATTAACTTTGTGAGTGATAAAACTTAGTTCCAGAAAAAGAAATTGCACTTCTATTCTTTCTATTAGTGGAATGAGTAGGACTGAAGCTGAGTATACTTTCAATTCATGCAGGCTAAGTGTAAAAGACTCAGATTTATCATACGTAAACTGAAAACTAAAATCTCATAAATAATATCTTATGAAAAATGATATCTGAATAATATTATGAGCCTTTACACTTGGTTTCTAAAAGTTGTTATTTTATTTTGTCTTAGAGAGGTTTTTCTAATCTACATACACCATGTGAGCTATCATGTTGTCCAATATCTGGTTCCCTTGTAGGGAAAATCTCACGTTTAGAAGAGCTACCATACTCTTGCTAAGAAGTAGGACCTTAGCTAACTGATCACAATCTGTATCTGCATCCATATAAATAGAAATAATCTGAACCTATATTGGCTCATAGTTATGGGGTATCCAAATTGGGACACATACCCAACTCAGTACTAAATATAACTCCCTTTGTTATATGCTCATTCTATAGTAAATCCACCTTAAAATAGCATAAGGGTTTATAATGAAAACCAGTTATGCATCTGTTTGTTTTGAACTCCAATCAAAACTAAAATGTGTTGATTCCATGTCTTAGCTAAGGGTTAAAAGATCAATTCTTGCTTAAAAGTATGAATACATGCTCATTAAAGATTTCTTGAAACATAGTTTTCTTGAAATCACAAGACTTTAACTTAGGGCTCAAAGTCCCACGCTTTAAACTCATGTCAATTCATAACAAACTTTATGCTCAATAGTAAAAATCTTGAAATACTTTAACAATTCTAGTCAAGATAGTGAAATTCAATTGTCAACATAAAAAATAAAATCACACACACAAATAGGTGAAAGTAGTTATGCAATTCAACACTTACATCACTTGGTAACTACATAAACTTCAAATAATGATCTTTGGGTATGAACCCTTGACTACTAATCATGTATGTTTACCTTTTAAAACTAGTTTTGGGTGCAAGGATGAAAGAAGTATCCTTTTTCATAACTCCACGTACCTTAATTTTCTTAAATTGTGAAGAAAGCTTAAATCTTGGAACTTGAATGATGAACTTGACAAAGAAACTTTAGTATTGATATTTCTTGAAGAATTATTGAACTTAGAAGCTTGAACTATAATATTTCTTAAAGGAATCTTGAAATTGAAGCTTGAATTCTTTGTGTTCTTGAGAGAAAATCTTGAACTTTATTTATAGGAAAGGGGAGGGTTTTTGCGTGAATTGTTATGAGGAAGATGGACAAATAATGCCCCTTTTGAGTTATAAATCCTGTTTGGATTGCTAGGGTTGAGGGGAAAGTTCTAAATTGCCCCTTGGCCTCTTTTTCCCATGGAATCAACATTGCAGAGAGACCCCTAGTCGATTTAAGAAGCCCTCGTGATGCGTCTACTAGTTAGGTTGATAGCCCTTGCGGTGTGGGGCTATTGCGACCCCTTACTGCCTCTCATGAAAAAGGTCATAACTTTTTGCTCGAGTATCGGATTAAGGAAAAATTAGTATCATTGGAAAGTAACTTTATTCTCTAAAATTTGATGGATCTTGAGTTGAAAATTCTATGAATATCAAAAGTTATACAAGTTCAGATTAGACCCTTGTAGAATTAAATACCAAACTTTGGACGAATCAAAGTCTCATAGCTCAACTTTGTTCTAAGCAATTTCTATTAACATTTTTCACCTCAAAAGCTCTTCACACACTAGGATAAAGATCATGACACACAAATTTAAAAGTATATCATAGCATTATAGTTTACACACTTAAGAATAATGTTTCAAAGTCTAGCCCAAAAATAGAAGGTGTTACAAGAAGTGAACTATGGCATTATTAGGATTTAGGTGTGGTACTTTACCCACCGTAAGCATGAACGATAAAATTCCCTAGTCACCTATATATTTGACAAACATCTAAATCATTTTATTGAGATTATAATAGTTAAACCCGGTTGTCATTTTATGTATATGGATGATGGTTGGATAATATGTATACTTGATTGATTACCTTGTTTTCATGATATTTATAGCCTTGGAAAGTCTTATGAATTGAACTTATGGTTATGATATCGCTTGACTTATCGATTAGTTCACCAAGTGAACCTCTAATTATGTTACCACTCTTGCTATGAACCAAGTCTAATGATTAAGCTAATGCTTATGTGAATGATTTCCCATTTGGGTTAGTATTGTGAAATATCAAAATAAAAAAAGGCAACTAGCAAGCATGCACTTGACTTATAATTGTCTTTCTAATATACATGATAACCTTGGAAAAGGGTGATTGTGCATATTATTTAGATATTAATGCTCATGCATCTACTTATATTATATAGTGATGACTAATTGTAAAGTATGATGATATGTGTTACCTTGCATCACTTATACTCTATTATTATGGCTTTTACATATGTAATTATTGACTACATATGTATGTGAATGTTGGTTTCCTTAGGACCAGGGCTAATGATAAGATGATACCCAGTTATTATAGAAGATATGTTGATATTATGATGATACCCAGTTAATCCAGAAGAGGTAATGATGTTATGATGATACCTGGTGAATTTAGAGGATATGATGATATTATGATGATGCTCGGTGAATTCAGAGGATATGTTGATATTATGATGATGTTGGTTAATCTAGAAGAGGTAATGATGGTATAATAATACCCGGTGAATTCGGAGGATATAATGATTTTATGATGATACCGGTGAATTCAGAGGATATATTGATTTTATGATAATACCCGATTAATTCAAAAGAGGTAATCATGTTATGATTCTACCCAGTGAATTCAGAGGATATAATAATGTTATGATAATTCCTGGTGAATCTGGAGGATATGTTGATGTTGTGATGATGCTTGGTTAATTCGAATGAGGTAATGATGTTATGATAATACCGTGTGTGGTGATTATATATATGAATATATGGACATTTTTAGGGTTATGCCATGTGTGGCTAAACCCATTTATGTACTTGGGACATGCTACTTTTCTTGGAAGATTATTAATCATTCTTCTTCACTAATCAATAGTTCAGAGGTGTGACCCCTATTAATTCTAATTAGTAACTAGAATTGGATTATGCCGAGTATTGGGTTAAGGCTAATTGATATGTGTAATCTTGTGTATAACCAAAGGATCACCTAGTAAATTTACTTGACTTGGATAAATAGTCATGTTATGGAATTTTGCCTAGTAAAGTTGCTTATGTGATAACTAGTTTTCTCTAATAAATGACTATGACTTGTGGGCTAGAAGCCTAGTAAACTAGTTGGTGAACTTAACTTGGTTAAAATATGGAAACTAGTCCTTAAGGTTGTAACATGCCTAACGATATTGTACTTATTATTGTATGATAAATAGTTAAGTTGACATCTATCATGTGATTCCGTGGTGGCTTTATTGATGACTTATATAATGAGGATGCTAACTAGAAAATGGACTTGAGATATGAGAATAAATAATAGTATTGGTAACTTGTAGCTTTCCTTATTTGATGTCTAGTAAACTATAAGACTTGTAAACTAGTGTTTCACGGATATGGAGATTAGCTAATATAGACTAGACTTAGAGTTCATCAATGAAATAGAGAATAAGTAACTATATAACTATGCTATTGTGATATCGGTTCCATTATGATAAATTGCAATATTGATAATGATTGTAGACCTCGGTAAGAGGAAATGGCGGGAATGTGCAACCCGTGGCTTTGGTGAGTTATTTGTGTAGTTGTTCCTTGATATATTAATTGATTGATCTTTTGGTGTACTCTTCTGTGGTATGGGATACCATGACGAGGTTTTTGTTGAGTTCTTTTGTGTGTACTTCCCGGTGGTATGGGACGTCATGGTAAGTTCTTGTGCATTATATTCTAATGATAGTTGATGTTGATTATGGTAAATACATGGTTGTTATTGTATATATATGGCTTTACGCTTCGGAAATGATTACTCATTTGTATGATGATTATGGTATATGTTGTTATGATATGTTATGTTATTGCCCTAGTAGATTAGTTATTTTATATAGTGATATCAAAGAAGAATCAGGTTTGATCCTTTCCCTTGACTTTAAGTTATTGTCTTACTTTATATCATCATTATATTATAATTTAGGTTAGTCGGCCGATGATGCCTACTATGTACCCATTTTTTTGTACTTATATTACACTTTTGTACCTTTTTGGTGCAGACCCGAGTTCTAGTTGTCACCGTTAAGTTGAGATCATGTCGTGTTGATCATCAAAAGATAGGGTGAGCTCTTGGAGTTTGAGTTGTCCTTTTCCCCTATATCCTTATTTTGTCTTTTGTATTCAATACGAATGTATGAGATCATTTAAGACTATTTAAGTTTATTAGACTTCGAGTTGTAATTTCTGTTGTCGAATTTAGAGTTGCTCTTGTATTTATACTATTAGGTCATGGGATTGGTATCCGAATGTCAGATGTTGCTTTTCTAGAATATTATTGTTATATTGTGTTCCTATATAGGGTCCATGATGGACGTTTCTACCAAGGTAACCCATTGTATTAGCTCTAGGTTACGGTGTCGGCTTACCTACTAGTGGGTTATGGTAGGTGTCATCATGACTCAAAAATTAGGTTGTGACAAATGGTCTTCGTGAAAGATTTTTGATAGAGCTCATGAGTCCAGATTTATAGTTCATCCAGGTTCGACCAAAATATATCATGAATTGAAGGAAATTTATTGGTGGAATAATATGACTAGGGATGTGGCAAATTTTGTTGTTAAGAGTATGATTTGTCAGCAAGTCAAGGTTAAACATTTCAAGCCTGGTGGCATATCCTAAGAGATAAAATGGTCCATGTGAAAGTGGAAGATAATTAATATGAATTTTGTTACAAGTTTTCTGCAGTCTCAAAATCAGTACGAATTTATTTGGTTTGTTGTAGACAGTATGACCAAGTCTTGCTTATTTCTTGACTGTGAGGACTAACTACTCAAGAGAAGATTAAGCTAAGTTATTCATTCAGGAGATATTTAAGTTGCATGGGGTATCGGTGTCCATTATTTTAGATCGAGGTACGCAGTTCTCTTCCTATTTCTAGTATTCTTTTCAGAAAGGTTTGGGTACTCAAGTGAACCTCAGCACTACTTTTCACCCTCTAACAGATGGATAAATGGAACATACTATTCATACTTTGAAGGATATTCTAAAGGCATGTGTGATTGATTTTAAAGGTAATGGGGTTGACCATTTCCCTCTTATATGAGCTTCCTAATAACAATAGTTATCATTCCAACATCCAAATAGCCCCTTTTGAAGACCTATATGGTAGAACATGTATGTCTCCTATGGGATGGTTTGAGGTGGGTTATACTAGGTTGTTAGGCCCTGAATTGGCTCACCAAGCAATGGATAAAGTGAAGGTGATTAGACAAAGACTTAGGACTGCTCAAAGTAACCAAAAGTCTAATGCGGATGTAAGGCAAAAGGAGTTGGAGCTTGAAGTTGGCGATTGAGGTTCTTGAAAATTTCTCCTATGAAAACAGTAATGATATTTAGGAAGAAGAGGATTCTTAGCCCCTGTTACATAGGTCCTCATACCAGATTGTAAGGAGAATTGGGAATATCGCTTACAAATTAGATTTACCAACAAATTTAGCCTTGATTCATCTCATTTACCATGTGTCCATGCTTAAGAAGTGTGTGGGTGACCCTTCTTTGATAGTTCCTATTGAGGATGTTGGTGTTAAGGATTCATTATCCTATGAAGAGGTTCTAGTTGAGATATAAGATAGACAAGTACATAGATTAAGGAAAGAGGATATAGCTTTGGTGAAGGTTTTTTGGAGAAATCAAAAGTTCGAAGAAGCTACATAGGAATTTGAAGAAGATATAAAATCCAAATACCCGTTCTTGTTTCCAATGTAGGATGAAAGTACTTAAGGTATGATTTTCATTTCCCTCTTGTCGTATTTCAAATATGTCTTTGGATCCTACTATATTCTCTATATTATCGTGCTAAAAATGTCCTAACTTCTCATCCAAGGACGAATGATCCAAAGGGGGGACAATGTAAGACCCCATAAAATTTCAATCAATTTATTTTTTACCCTCCCACGTGCGTAACATTACTTTTTGACTTGAATTATGACAAGGGGTGTTAAAAGGATGTTTTGGGAAAGTTTTGGAATTTTTGGAAGGGATTTTGGGTCATTTTAGTACCCCCAAGGCAATGAGAGTCCGTGATAGTGGTTGCCACGTCAATTAGTCAACGCGATAAGTCCTTGGCACACTGGCTAGCCACTCTGTTATGCTATTTCATCCATTTATTTCACTTGAGGGCAAGGCATTTTTTTCCTTTACCCCCTAAACGACTTAAAATCACCTAATTGACCCGATTTCCTTCAGTTATTAAGATCAAACCTTACTCTATTCCTTTTTAACTCTTAAGTCAAGAAAGTTCAAGGGTTTTACAAGGAATTCATCATTAAGGATCTAAACTTCATATTCTCTTCAAATTCTTCTATATTTCAGGCATGTTGCTCATTCCCAAACTTGTATTTTACATTGCGGCATCAATTTTTTCAATATTCATGTGTTTTGAATTATGGGTTTGAAACTCGGTTAAGAGTTTTTGGTTGCTAATACTAGAATTAATTTTCCCTTATTTCTAATGGGTTATTCATGCTTTAAGTTATGGCTTTTGGAACTGAATTGGCACATTATTATAATGGTTGAAATAAATGCGAAGGGTTTTACCAACTTGATGAAATTTTGGCTTGGTAATGGCATTAACCTTAATACATCTTTTAATCTTGGTTTTGAACATAGAATTTTATATAATGTAACTTGTCTTTTGAAACCTTGCATTACATTAAAGGATAAATAAATAAAAAGGATTTGGATACCCTTGGTGGCGATGGTTTAGATAATTGTTAATTGGAGTCAATTTGGTTAATTAGACTGGTTTGGTATAAATGGATTAGCTTTCAAGCATATTGGTATGATGATACCAAGTTGGAAATACCTTAATATAAGACTCTCTGGGTAATGGTTGGACTATGCGCAAATTGGTTTAATTTGGGCATAAAGAAAACTGTGCAGCTCATCAAGAAAGTGTAGACCTGGGGGGACCAACATTGGAAACAACATTTCGCGACGTCAGGGGTTTATATGGTCATGTTTCTGGATACGCATTATATTTTGGACAGCTATTTCCTTGGTGTCTTTAGGCATTTCTCGATACATGTGGCTAAAATAGACTGGGCCGTTTCGGTAAGGAGAGTCATACCCATATAGCCCGTGGGTACCTGGAATGTTGATACAAGATACATAGTTTAGGCTAATACTTTTAGCTATCATGTTTCATGACCATTGTCTCTATCCTGATATCCTACATATATATGTGTGTAATTGTGTGCATGTAGCTTATGACTAAATTTGGCTATTACATTATTTTTTCCCTTTTCTTTGAGTTACATGCCAATGCTCGCCCCACTGACCATCCACAAATGCTACATTGTTTCATAATATAGGTTCTAAGGACTTTCTGTTGCTCTTGTGCAAAATTAGATGATTTGGTACTCCTATTGATCAGCTATGAAGTGGTGAACCTCCATCATTTGGGAGGCCCTATCATTTCATTAGGTTTCCTTTATCATTCTAGTATTTTTTATTTTGGATTTCTTCTGTCATAGTCGAGGTCACGCCCCAACTTAGATGGAATTTTTGGTTTAGAGGTTTTTGTGGATAGTATTGGGATGTTTTGATTGTTTGTTTGACTCTTAGATTTAAGCTTGACTTATCTATCTTTCTTATTACTTTGGTAGGCTTTCATTATTTATCTTTATTTTTCCTTTAAGAAAAGGATAAGAGGGTTGTCTCTAGACCATGGTAGGCCTGAGATGCCTGTCACAACCAGGCCTAGGTTCGAATCATGACAAGCTTAGTATCAGAGCACGGTTCAAGGTCGTTGGGTGTCGATAAAGACTTGTACAGTAGAGTCCCTTTTATGGTTGTGTAGAGCACCACACTTATAAAGGGGAGTATGAGGCATTTAGGAATTTTCCCTTTTGTGTTCTGTTTCATGCTAGAGAGTCTAGTTATCATGAAACTTCTCTAACTCCTAGATTAGATCATTCCTCCCCAAGATCTGTAAGTTGTACAAACTCTGATGGAACCTCTGTCCCACCTAGGGAAAATACAAAGGAACTTCACATTACTTATGAGTGCAGACTTGGTCTAGGGTCCCTACTCCTAACTATACAGCTTCATGTGGGGTTCCATCGATCCCTACTAGTCCTCTTCGGGCTTCCCAGGCTGGTGATACTTATGCTCAGTCACCTTAGGGAGATATCCCTACTGCAGGGTTCCCACAGTCTATCTATATACATGATCAAATTGTGTCATCTAAGTCTCATTGATCTGATCATGTTAGTCCTATTTCCAATTTACTGAGGTCACCTGTGTTGTCCAATTTATGAGGTTGAATCCCCAAATTATAAGCTCTAAGGTTTAGAAGGATCCTCAGGGTTTATTGATGAGATGGAGAAGGTCTTTAGGTGATACATGCTACTGATTTAGAATGTGTGGAGTTTGTTTCTTATCAGTTCAAAGATATGGCTTACCAGTGGTATGAGGAGTAGAAAGAGCTGAGGGATCAAGGTATGGAGCTGGCAGTGTGGGACGAGTTTTTGGGTGCTTTTCTTGATCATTTCTTTCCTCAAGAGTTAAGGAAGGATAAGGACGAAGAGTTTGTGAACTTGAAATAGGGTAAGATGAGTGTTCAGGAGTATGCACTAAAGTTTCAACAACTGTCCCATTATGCTACGGAGTTGGTGTCTAATATGAGGTCCAGAATGAAGAAGTTTGCTTCTAGTTTGTCCTGTGATTTGGTATTAGAGTGTAAGGATGCTATACTGAATAATGATATGGATGTGTAATACCCTGTACTTATTCTAGATCGATTCATCTCTTAATTGCATGCTTAAGGGAGTTAAGGGGTGAAATTTTCACCAAGTGTTGGGGACTTAGTCAATTTCAAGACCCCTAAAGTTTGAGGATTTTTATTTTGGTCTTTTCTACTTTGAGATGTTAGTTTTTAAGTTAATTCAAGTTTAGGGAAGTAAAAAGTATATCTCGGGTGAGTTTCAGGTTTTTGGAAAAGGTTTGGATCACGTTTGAAACACTAGCAAGTTATCACGATAGGGCTGCGTCGCGGTGAAATTTCCTTCGACACATACATTGCATCATGGTAAAGGTGTTTTCTTCCAGTTCTTGATTTATAATTTGAATGCATGTGTCATAATGATTATCCTAGTGTGTGAATTGCTTATGACGTGAAGAATGTTCATAGGAATCACTTAGAACAAAGTTGATCTAAGAGCCTAGGATTCGTCCAAAGTTTGGTATTCGATTCTACAAAGGTCAACATTGAACGTGTATAACTTTTCATATACGTAGAATTTTTTAGATCAACACCCACCAAATTGTATATAATTGAATTAGATTTCAACAATACAAATTTTGCTTTATTTTAATACCCGAGCAAAAATTTATGATCATTTTTTTCAAAACTAATGAGCCATCGCGTTGCGATGAGCCTTTAATCCGCATTTCAGTTATGAATTTTTGGTTTAAATGATTGAGGGGTAATTGGGTCTTTTCCCACCTCAACCCAATTCATAAATCCACGACTTAAAACTTCAGTTAGGGCATTATTTTTGCAAAATTCTCCAATTTCCTCTCAAGAACAAACCCTAATCATCTTCTCTTAAAGAAAAATAAAGAATTTAAGTTCTCTAATCCAAGAATTTTCAAGAAAGCTTTCAAGATCATCTCCAAGGCTTTCAAGGTCAAGGTTTCTCCACCAAGTCAAGTCAATTAAGGTATCTGGGGTTATGAACATGGGTATACTTCCACCCTTGTGCCCAAATTGCATGATTGTAACACCCCGTAGTTTTCCTATCTTGTATTCATTCCTAGAACATTAAGAAATAGCTTCCAAGATGAAGAATATTTATTTTATGTGAAATTTTCCAGATTTAGACCTCCATTGTGTGGGAAATTGAATGATATTTCCATCGATACCAAATTCGGCCAAATCCGATACTCAGTTGAGGAATTAGAGCATTTTTAAGTTGACGATGTCCCACTCAAGAAACCACCGTGTCGCAGAGAAGGAAAATTTTGTAATTGTCAATTCTAGTGAACCTCCGCAATATTAGCAGATCACAAAGAGGTCCAAATTCCCAATTGTCAAAATCTAGTAGCCCAACGTGATACTGGCACATCGTGCCAGTGGCCAAAATGGCATTCTAAAGAGGCATCGATTGTGGCGCGTCGCAGTTAAGTCCCAGTTCCCACTCGTTCTTTTCTAGTGAGCCACCGCTATAGTGACCCATCTCGATGGCCTGTTAAATTGGGAGTTTTTATTTCTTTTCCAGTTCTATTTAGAAGTTTAATAGGGGCATTTTGGTATATCCCCAAGGCCCCAATTCGTGTAAAACACAACATTAAGCATATTCCAAAGCACTTTATGCTTATTTCATCAATTTTCTCTCAAAACCAAACCCTAGAACTCAAGATCTTCTTCTCCAAGAAATCAAAATCCTCCATAGTTTCTCCAATAAAGCACTAAATTGAGGATTTCTAAGAAGAGATAATCAAGAACTCAAATTGGAATCAATAATTCAAGTGTCTTCATCTAATCATCAATTAAGGTATGTAGGATTTTTCAACAACGATAATCCTTTCATACTTGTGCCCAAAACTTATTTTAATTACAAATTTACTGAAATTTATGTGATTTCCCATGAAATTAAATTTAAGGTTTACGCCTAATATTGCTATTTATGAGATTATGAGATTTCAAGGGATTTAGAAGTTGAATTGCATGTCTATGTTCATATTTTCATGCATATTGCAAAAAGTTCCACATTTTAAGTTGATTTATAAATGTTTACATTACCAAGCATGAATATTATGATGTTTTAAGATGATATTGATGCATGGGTCATTACGCCCTAATTAAAGATTTTTATTTTAAGATTGATTGTGCTATGAGCACTTTATGACTAGACTCTTTTAGATTATTGATAAAATTTTAACCTTTTGGTCTCAAGAATAGATATGAAACACACTTTATAGATTCAGATTACAAATTTAGCTTTACAGATGTACAGTTGGTTTTCATTATAAACCATTATCCTATAATAGAAGTGGATTTCCATCAGAATGAGCATACAGATTTAACGGGAGTAGTATTTAGCACCAAGATGGGTACGTTACTATGGTTCCATACCCCAGAACTATGTGGTAACATAGGATTTAGATTGTTCCCACTTCTACGTGGATGATAGATACGTGATCACTTAGATAGGTTATACTCCTTCGCAAGAGTATGAATCATCTCCCCAACATGAGGATTCCTCCTTAGGGGGATAAGAATGTTGGACTCCATGAATTCTCACATGGTTTATGTTGGTTAGAAGAATCTCCTATGCAGAATTAGTTTTCAAATTTCTAAACCCTTAAGATAAACTGTTTTCCTTACAGATAAGCTTCAGATAAAGTAGTTTCCCTTGCACAACAGTTTTGCCTAATAGTAAAGACTTTTAGAAAAAGATTAATAGAAAAGCTTTTAGAAAACTAAGTTTGAAGGCTCAAAAGTTTTACTCATATTATGCTTTACAAAAAGATATTAGCTACAGACTTCAAATTTTAGAGTTTAGAATTTTGAGTAAGTCTTTTCTAAACTTAGACAGTATGATTTAAAGAGAGAATACAAGCACAGCTTTAAGAACTAAATGTTATGACTCACTTTATTTTCAAGTATGATTTGTTATTCATGATTACAGATTTTAGTATTTTAGATATTCCAGGTTATGTGAGCCATTTACATTTAGTATACATTTTCTTATAAATTATGATGATGAGATGATGTTTTACTTATGCATTTCACCCCCATATACCCAGTACATCCTCAAATTACTGATCCACATATATGTCTATGTGCTACATTATCTCATAATATAGGTATCAGTTCAGTTGTAGCACGCATACATATTCAGATAGTTTGCAGCTTCCAATCAGCAGGTGATGAGTCCTCTTGATTTAAGGGCTCGAGTCAGTCATATAGTTTGAGAAGTATTTTACTTTTATTTATTAAGTCATATTAATTTGGGATAGCTGCGGGTCATGTCCCAGCTACCTAAAGTCAATACTAGTAGAGGCTTCATAGATAGTCTGTAGAGTTAATGTATTAATTCCAGTGTTGTTTTGTAAAAGTAGAGTTGTAATCATTTTAATTTAGTTCTGCATTCATCAGATTCAAAAAATAGTCATCTTCCGCTTATTTCATTCAGAATTATGTATTTTATTCAGTTGCTTATTAGTTATGCCAGTAGAAGGGTTAGCTTGTGATCACTTGTGGTCCTAAGAATCGTATGACATATCGGGACCCATTTTGGGGAGTTACAAACTTAGTATCATAGAACAAGGTTCAAGTGTCCTAGTTTATCAGTGAAGTCGTGCCTAGTTGAGTCTTACAGAATGGTACAGAGATGTCAATACTTTTCTTCGAAGGGCTACAAGGCATTTAAGAAAGTTTCCCCTCTTTCCTACTCTAGATGGTGTAGTAAAGGTTTTCTTTTAGAATTTTCTATCTATTCATCTGTTACCCCAAAACTCCTTATCTATGACTTATTCTCGAGATAACGTGATCAGCAAGTTCCAATTCCTCTTCAATTAATACTCTCATATTTGCCATCAGTAATCTTAGAAGTCACACCCTGGGCTTGAGAAGAGCTCCCTAGTGTGTCATAAGTCCCTCAAATTGAAAGTTATGTCCCTATCCTTATGAGTTGTTCAGTTGAGATAGAATTAGATATGTATTCAGATTTCCCATTGACCTTTTCAATACAGGTAATGCTAATGAGAAGAGGTAGTATGAACCTATACTGTTAAATAAAGTGTGCATTCGATAGGTATTATGAACTTCAGTGTTATGGTTTACGAATAATAGAACCTTATATAGTTAGAAGTATAGGTATAGAAGAGTAGTGGCAATAATGTGGGATAGATGATTGATAGAAAGTATTGGGATAAACTTAGGCATGTTGTCGAGTTTTGTTAAGGTGATATGTCCTTGCGTGCTAGTTTAGTGACAGGCAGAGAAAGAGTAATTAGTTAAGGAAAATTATTGTTTGCTTGAATTACGGAAGGAGTTATTGATGGTATTTATTGCGTTTGAAAAGTATAGGATATTAATGAAGTATTTGGTCATTGAGTACCATTAATTTAGGTGTATAGAAGGGTAAATATTAGTGATGTGTAGAAGTAGTATGTGCTAATGGATTATAATGAGATAGGTCATATGATTTTGACCGATTGCTATCATTATGAAGATGTAGTGGACTAGTGTTTCTTGATATCTTAGTTTATAGCTTCTAAGTGAGAATTATATGTAAGGTGGGTTGTTAGATCATGTTTAGCAATAGAAATTAAGTTTGAATAGTTGATGGTCATCAAGGTGGATGTGATGATTTCTTGTTTAGTGTTGCAAGTTATATGGAAGTGATCTAGTAGGCTTGTATAGTATGTGCAAGAGTTTGAGTCCATTTTAATTCATAATTAAGTTTGATGTTATATGTATGATAAAGAAGTATATCTAAGGTGATATGGGGTTGCATTATCTTTTAAGGTTATTATATGTTGTGTGTGGTTAGTAGTACCATTGAGTTGCTATGAGGAAGGAGACTAGTTATATAGTATATGATGTTCTTAATGGCTAAGTTAAGGAGTTGAGTTATGGATAGATGATGTTGAGGATTTTTGGTTTGATCTTTATTCTCATGGTTTAGAAATATAATTTTAGAGATGCAATATTAGTAGGCTATGACAGAAGTAGTATTGTTTATTAAAGCTTGAAGATATCCATGTTAAGTGCAAGAATTTAAGTTTGAATCTTTGAAAATGGAGTGAATAGAAATGAGAGTTGAAGCTCTAGAAGGTATAAACTTAGGATGTGGTGATACTCATGAAGATTCTAAGTTATTAAGTGTTCAAGATATTATATGATGATTAGTGAGGCTGTAGAAAGATAGAGTTGTACCTCAAAAAGAAGTATTAAGAGTGGGTTTTACACATTAAGGTGTAGTCTTTTAGAGTAAGTTTGTTATTTTCATGTATCGTTGTGTCCCAGACTCTAAAGTGCAATGAGTGTAGTCCAATTTAGAGTTTTGTAAAGGGTTCCTCAGACTTAGAATGATGGCTTAATTCTAAGGGGGAGATGATGGCTTAATTCTAAGGGGGAGATTATAGAACGAGTAACCAAGTCAAGCTCTTATATTCTAGTAGTGATGTCAGTATGTTATAGAACATCAGAAAGGGAGGTTGATACCCAATGCATTCTTATTTCAGTTATTCCAATATCTACGCATGCCTTACATGTTAGTTCCATGATCATAATTCATGCTCATGCATATAATAGAAAATTATGTACTCTCCCAGTTCCTAGTATGAGGAGTTCTAGTTCATTCAGCAGTGGGAATCATACTCCATAAGTTATGAACTCCAAAATTCAGGTCATACTGCTCATAACTCATGTACTTATGCTTTATATCATGTTCAGATCTGTTACTTAGGAGACACTCTTAGCGATCAGTGAAATTCAGATATATATCTTGTACGCCCTCAGATTAGACCTCTTTAGTGAGTCCACATCATGAACACTCTATTCCCCAGGCCTCGGTAAAGTGTCAAGGTATGCTTGGTATTCTTTCATGTTTCAGGCCCTAGTATTCCAACCTTTCAGTGGCTTTCCCTTAGGTCAAGATAGTGATGATTAATAGTTGCGTAGATGGGAGAGATTAAATGTGTTATATTTTGAAAGATAGTTGTATGCTAGTTTTTTGGAAGCCCATAAATGAAGAAATATTGAGGTAAAGTTTTTTTATGTATAAATAGGTTGGTTGAGAATATTTTATGTGTGTCTTCCTAAGAATTGAATAGTACATGGAAGTTGTTATTTATAGAGGTATTAGAGAATATTAGAAAGATGCTCTGATGGGTATTTGTTAAGAAGCGTATATGTGGTTATGAAGATAGGCTTGAATGTCATGTTGGAATATAAGGGGATAGGTGTGTTGTGCATTAATGAATTTCTAGTAAGAGGTTGAATTTATTTGTTATAATGATAAGAAGAATCTTTCTAGAGTGAGTAGTTATGACCATGCTAGGGCATTCAATCCATGGTTCAGACTAGTGTTATGGTGTTATGTGTAGTACCTTGTGATTTTGAGTTAGGCCTGACCATGATTAGAGGATTTAGTTCAGTTTAGACTTTAGTAGACGGATTTATCAATGCCTCATGAGGATTATAAGTTAAATCAAGTGATTATGGTATTTACGGGAATAGTATAGTTAAGAGAGTATTTGAGAAAGTGTTGCTAAGCTTTAAAGTAAGAAGTTGCTTTGCCTATGGCCTAGTACTTCTATCCTGACTTATGATTTATAGATCTATGTTCCATGTTATAGAGTGGTAGAAATGTGATTTCTCATTCAGATGTTTTGTCCAGATAATGCCCAAAGTTCCTGGCTCCCTGATATCATTAGAAATTTCTTGGAAGAGTGTTGGAGAAATACTCCATCTGAGTATGAGCATTAAGTATGATTCAGTCCGTATAGCCAACAATCTAGTTTAATAGTCAGACAAACAAATTTCTATAGTTTTCCATCTTTCGATTTATTCTAGTCTTCAATAACAACAACAACAAACCCAGTAAATTCCTATATCATGGGGTCTAAGAAGGGTAGAGTGTACGCAGTCTATACTACTACCTCTAAAGAGGTAGAGAGTTTTTTTCTAATAGACCCCCGACTCAAGACAAAGGATAGTATATAAGACATCAAAAGCATGGAACACAATAAAAATAACATAGGTACGATATCCACACAAAATTGTACATTGGCAAATAAAGGACACCGAGGCCATCTTTCCTACTGAGTATGACTCATCCACCCTCCTTAGCCCTCTACCCTAATGCTTTTCCTCCATACCTTTCTATCTATGGTCATGTACTCAATCAGTTGTAATTGCTCCAAGTCACGTTTAATCGCTTCCTTCTAGTATCTTTTCGGTCTACCCTTACCCCTCTTGAAACCATCCAAGTCCAACCTCTCACACCTACAAACCGGGGTATCTGTGTCCCTTCTCAGCACATGACCAAACCATCTCAACCTCACGTTCTGTATTTTATCCTCTATCGACACCACTCCAACCTTCTCCCAAATAATCTCATTCCTAACCCTGTTAGCATTAGTGAATTCGCACATCTAACGCAACATCATCATTTCCGCCACCTTCAACTTTTGGATATGAGAACTCTTAACCGGTCATCACTCTGCTCCATAAAACATAGTCGGCCGGACAGAAACTCTATAGAATTTGCCTTTCAGCTTATGGAGCACCTTATTATCGTATAAGATTCCCAAATGAGCCTCCATTTCATCCAACCTACCCCAATATGATGAGATACATCCTCATCTATCTCTCCATTCCCCTGAATCATAGACCCAAGGTACTTAAAACAATCCCTCTTACAAACTGCGGAATCCAACTTCACTACCACCTTCTCCTCTTGCCTCAAGTCACTAAACTTGTACTTTAAGTATTCTATCTTGGTCCTACTCAACCGGAACCCTTTAGACTCCAGGGTTTGTCTCCAAACATCCAGCTTATCATTAACACCTTGATGCGACTCATCAATCAAAACTACATCATCCACAAAAAGCATACACTAAGGCACCTCACCTCACCTTGTATACTCCGCATCAACACATCCATCACCAAGGTGAATAAAAATGGACCAAGAGTACATTGATAATTCAGCTTAGTATATATATCAGGCATCAGTTTTAGATTCAGATATCTAGTCATGATTAAGTTCATAAGTATTCAGTGAATGATAATAGTTTTCCAAGCATCCCAACTCAGAAAATGTAATACCCATTGATGATCATAGCCTCGCTGTCTCATGATTTGTACCTTCATAATTTATTACTTCACCATTCTACATGAATAACTGTATCATGAACACTTCAAGCGAATTCTAAACTCTCAGCATGAATCAACTTCTTATAAGAAGTAAAGGCAAGTCATCTCAGAAATTAGTTTCATGATAGAGGTTTCTAACGTTCCATACTTAGTCATGTAAGTATATTCCCAGATAAAAATGTTCAATATGTAATCTCAGTTGCCTTAGTTCAAAACTCTCATTCCAATCAGTCCGTTGAGGGTGCTACTTGGGAAACAAAAGTAGACAAGCATACCAAGTATCCTTATATCTTCTCAATGAATTCAGATTTAGTAGAAGGTAATAGTCTTCTTACATTTATTTATTTTCCAGTCTTAGATTCTTCCATATATCTATTTTCATATAAATTCGTGCACTCACAAGATTAGCTCAGTAGCTCGCTATGTTGAGAGTCATACAGTTTATTTCATTTGTCTATGATAGCCTATAGCCTCAAATTACTTAGTATTTTTAGCTTATCGAACCATTTTTGAGGATGAATATTTCCAAGGGGAAGATATTTTAACACCCCATAGTTTTCCTAGACTTAATTCATTCCTAGAACGTTAAGGGATAGCTTCAAAAATGAAGAATATTATTTCGTGTAGAATTTTCCATATTTAGACCTCACATTATGTGTGAAATTAAATAAGCTTTCAATCGGTACCAAATTTGCCCAAATTTGATACTCGATTGTGGAATTAGAGCATTTTTAAGTTGACAATGTCCCACTTGGCAACCACCGCGTCGCGGAGAAGGAAAATTTCATAATTGTCAATTCCAGTGGACATCTGCGATATTGGCGCATCACGGAGAGGCCCAAATTCCCAATGTAATATTGGCGCGTCATGCCATTAGCCAAAATGGCAGTCCAAAGGGGCACCGCGATTGTGGCGCATCGCGGTGAAGGCCTAGTTCCCACTCATCCTTTTCTAGTGAGCCACCGCCATAGTGGCGCGTCGTGGTGGCCTATTAAATCAGGATTTTTGCTTAATTTTCCAGTTCCATTTAGAATTTTAATAAGGGCATTTTGGTCAATCCCTAAGGCCCTAATTTATGTAAAACACAACATTAAGCATATTCTAAAGCACTCTATGCTTATTTCATCAATTTTCTCTCAAAACAAAATCCTAGAACTCAAAAGCTTCTTCACCAAGAAATAAAAATCCTCCATAGTTTCTCCAAGAAAGCTCTAAATTGAGGATTTCTATGACAAGATAATCAAGAACTCATCTTTAAGAACTCAAATAAGAATCAATAATTCAAATTTCTTCATCTAATCATCAATCAAGGTATGTGGGATTTTTCAACAAGGATAATCCTTTCATCCTTATGCCCAAAACTTATTTTAATTATAAATTTATTGAATTTTATGTAATTTCTCATGGAATTAAAGTTAGGATTTACACCCAATATGGCTATTAATGAGATTATGAGATTTTAAGGGATTTAGAAGTTGAATTGCATGTCTACGTTCATATTTTCATGCATATTGCAAAAAGTTCCACATTTTACGTTGATTTATAAATGTTTACATTACCAAGCATGAATATTATGATGTTTTAACATGATATTGATGCATGGGTCATTACGCCCGAATTAAAGATTTTTATTTCAAGATTGATTGTTCTATGAACACTTTATGACTAGACTCTTTTAGATTATTGATAAAATTTTAACCTTTTGGTCTCAAGAATAGATATGAAACCCACTTTACAGATTTAGAATATATATTTAGCTTTACAGATGTATAGTTGATTTTCATTATAAACCATTATACTATTTTAGAAGTGGCTTTTAATCAGAATGAGCATACAGATTTAATGGGAGTAGTATTTAGCACCGAGATGGGTACGTTGCTATGGTTCCATACCCTAGAACTATGTGCTAATGTAGGATTTAAATTGTTCCCACTTCTATGTGGATGATAGATATGTGATCACTTAGATAGATTATACTCCCTGGCAAGAGTGTGACTCTTCTCCCCAGCGTGAGGATTCCACCTTAGGGGAACAAGAACATTGGACTCCATGAATGCTTACATGGTTTATGTTGGTTAGAAAAATCATTCATGCATAATAATTTTTCAGATTTCTAAACCCTTAAGATAAAGTGTTTTCCTTACTTACAAGCTTCAAATAAAGTTTTTTCCCTAGCAGAATAGTTTTCCCTAATAGTAAAGACTTTCACAAAAAGATTAATAGAAAAATATTTTAGAAAACTAAGTGTGAAGTCTCACAAGTTTTACTCATATTATGCTTTACCAAAAGATATTTGCTACAGACTTCAGCTTTCAGATTTCAGAATTTAGAGTGGGTCATTTCTGCACTTAGACAGTATGATTTAAAGAGAGAATACAAGCACATCTTTTAGAACAAAATGTTATGGACTCACTATATTTTTAAGTATGATTTGTTATTCATGATTATAGATTTTAGCATTTTAGATATTCCATCTTATCTGGGCCATTTACATTTAGCATGCATTATTTATAAATTATGATAATGAAATGATGTTTTACTTATGCATTTCACCCCATATACTCAGTACATCCTTAAAGTAATGATTTACATATATGACTATGTACTACATTATTTCATAATGTAGGTATCAGTTCAGTTGTAGCATGCATACCTTATTCAAATAGTTTGCGACTTTCTGTCAGTAGGTGATGAGTCCTCTTGATTCAACGTCTCGAGTTAGTCATATAGTTTGACTAGTATTTTGCATTTATTTATTCAGTCGTATTGATTTAGGATAACTGGGGTTCATGTTCCGGCTACCTAAAGTCAATACTAGTAGAGGCTTCATAGACAGTCAGTAGAGTTAATGTATTAATTCCCATGTTGTTTTGTAGAAGCAGAGTTGTAATAATTTTAATTTAGTTCTACATTGATCAAATTCATAAAAGAGACATCTTTCCCTTATTTCATTCAGAATTCTATATTTTATTTAGTTGCTTAAGAGTTATGCCAGTAAAAGGGTTAGCTTAGGATCACTTGTGGTGCTAAGCACTTTGTGACGTCTCGGGACCCGTTTTGGGGGTGTTATAATGATTTTAAGATTCATGTTACTTGTTTTGAATTAGGGTTATACCCAAGTTTCTATATTCTTGAAGCATGTGATTATCATGAGATTCAAAGCTTTGAGTATATCAAGAGTTGCTTATATTTATGTTTAACTTGTAAGATTTATATTGTGCATGAGATTGCACTATCTTGACTTTATATTGTTGAAGTATTTTAAGATTTGTATTGAGCATGAAGTTGTGTTGCGAATTGTCATGAGTTTAAAGCATGAATTTTAAGCCCGAAGTTTAAGTGTTGAAATTTCAAGATGATCAAGGTCTTAAGTTTTCATCGATAAGATTATATCATGATTTAAAGAAAGAAGTGATCTTTTGATGATAAACTAAGATATAAAATCCATAATTGTTCATCTTGAGTTTGAATTAAAGCTAGAGAAGCATAACTGATTTTCATTATATAAATCCTTATGCTATTTTAAGGTGGATTTTGTAAAAGTATGAGCATATAAAAACGATAAGAGTAGTATTTAGCACCAAGTTGGGTTTGAGTCCAAGGTCACATACCGCAAAACTATGTGCCACCATTGGTTTAAGTTCCCATAGTGGGCTAGGTATAGTGATTACTTAAGTTAAGGTTCTATTCCGATGGCAAGGGTAGAACAGCTCTCCCCAACATGGGTAAGACATTGGATTCCATGATAGCTCACATGGTTTATGTCGTTTAGAAGAACCTTCCAAAACAAAGAGTAAAAAGTAAAGCTTTTAAAAACTAAGTTTTATGGCTCACAAAATTGTCTTTATGCTTCATTACTCATGGTTATGATTTTCCAGCTTTTGTTTTATTCAATCTCAAGGTGAGTCATCTACTCTTAGCATGCATAATTTTATAGTCTATGTGTACATTCAGTTATCATTTTACTTAAGCATTCACCCCCACATTCTTAGTATATTCCAGAAGTACTGATCCATATATATTTCTATTTGCTCCATTGTTTCATAATATAGGTACAAGTTGTAGCATGCATATCATAATCAGACAGTTTGCAGCTTCTAGTTAGTAGGTGAAGAGTTCTTTTGATTACTCGAGTCAACTCTCATTTTAGTAAAATTTCTTTTATTTAGTCATACTGATAAGGGATAGCTGGGGATCATGTCTCGGCTACCTGTAGTCAGTATTAGTAGAGGCTTCATAAACAGTCAATACAGTTGATGTATTTGATTCCAGTTTTATTTTGTATAACCAGAGTTTTAATTATTTTAAATAGTTTTGTTTTGAGCATGTTCAACTAAGGACTTCGCTTTCGTATGTTACTTCCAGTCTTATGTATTTTAATTAGTAGCTCAAGCATCATACTAGTATAGGGTTAGCTTAGGATCACTTATGGTCCTAAGCACTGTATGGCATCCAAGGGGGTAGTCTCAAGGCATTATAATTTTGGTATCAGACCCCAGAGCTCAAGAGTCTTAGGGTGTCTATGAATTTAGGTCTAGTAGAGTCTTGTCGAACGGTACGAAGACGCCTGTACGTTTCTTCAAGAGGCTACAAGACATTTAAGAAATGTATCCTTTCTTTCATACTCTATATCATGCAGTAAAGTTATTCTTTATTAAAATTCTTTTGATTCGTGTGTTACTCCATAATTCTCCTTCTATGACTTTTCATGATAACATGAGTACTATATTTCAATTTTTCCCAAGATGATGCTCTCAGATTTCTTATCAATAACTTCAGATGTCACACAGGGTGCTTGAGAGAAGCTATCTAGTGTGTTATAAGTCCATTAAGTTGAAAGTTATGTCCTCATCCATATGTGTTGTTTAGTTAAGATAGAATAAGATATGTATTCAGATTCCTCATTAACCCTTCAATACTAATAGTACTCATGAGAGGAGATAGTATGTACCTAGATTGTTAAATAAAGTATGTATTCGAGGGATTTTCAACCTAGAGTGTTATGATTTTTAAGTAGTAGAACCTTTTTATAGTTGGAAGTATGGGTTTAGAAGTGTAGTGACAAGAAAGGTGGTAGTGGTGATTGATCAAATATATACAGATGAAATTTGGCATAATACCAAGTTAGCAGTGAGGTGATATATTGTAATGACCCGAGACTACCCCCTAGTCATCACACAGTGCTTAGGAACACAAGTTATCCCAAGCTCACCCTTGTACTAGCATACTGTCATGCAACTAATTGAAATATCTATAAAATAATTGATTTTACTGCACCGAAACATAATAATGATGAAATCTGGGGGAAATACAATATTGATACAATCTTACATTCTAATCAAGCTGAAAAAAGGAACTAAAATTACATGACTAACTCTGACTGACATCTATGAATCCTCTACTATATTGACTATAGATAGCTGGGATGCGACTCCAACTACCACTAATCAATACATATGAGTAAGAAAGTAAAGTACATAAATAACATCTAACTGAAGTCCCTGGAGTAGGAGGACTCATCATCTATTGGCTGGAATCTGTAACTGTCTGATCGTGATATATGGACAACAACTGAACTGGTACCTACATTATTAACACTATAGCACATAGACGTATATATGGATCAATACTTTTGGAATGTACTGATCATGAGGGGTGAATTCATAAGTAAAACAATAATGTTACAATTCAAATAAACTTTCAAAACTGCATGTAAATGTGGGTGACACACTTTGGCTTGAATAATCAAAACTGACAAATCATAAGTCATGAGTAATAAAGCATAAAAGAAATTCTTGTGAGCCACCACACTTAGTTCTAATAAATCTATACTATGATTCTGTTCTTCAAATCATACAGGCATGAAAAGGGCTCACCTTTATCAATCTTAAAAATTAAAAATGAAATATAATAACTAAAGTCTTAGGTAAGACAATATCTGAGTAAATTTGTGAGCCTTTACACTTAGTTTTCTCAAAACTGTTCTGACACTTTATTTTAGGATTTAGGGACTTTGGGAGGATCTTCTAACCAACATAAATCATGTAAGCTATCATGGAGTCCAACGTCATGTTCCCCTATGGGAAAAACCTCACGATGGGGAGAGGTGTCATACTTTTGCCAAAGATTATAACCTTATCTTAAGTGATCACTGACTTAGCCCACTATAGGCACTTAATCTTATCCTATGGTGGCATTTAGTTCTGGGGCATGAGACCTTGGAATCATACCCAACTCGGTTCTAAATACTACTCCCATGCTTTCGTTCAGACTTTAGGAAATCCACTTTAAAATAGCACAAGGGTTTATAATGAAAACCAATTATGCTTCTCTTTCTTTAAATCTCAAATTGTATGAACAATGTGGATTCCTTATATTATCTTATCTTAGGATCAAAAGATCAATTTCTTTCTTTAATCTTGGCAAACAACTTATAAATGAGGCTTAAAATCATAATCTTCCTGAAATATCAATACTTGGAGTTAGGGATTAAAACCCATGCTTTAAACTCACGTCAATTCGTAGAAAAACGTCATTCTCAATATCTTTCTTAAAATACTTGAACAATATCAAGATAATAAAATTAAGAATCACAATATCATGCTTAAAACTCAATTGGAAATCTGAAAAAAATCATATCACATACATAAAGATGTGAAAATAGACATACAATTCAACATTAAATCACTTGTAACAACATAATTACAAATAATGATAATTGTGCATGCACCCTAATTTACAAAATATGAAATCTTGAATAAAAATCAAGTTTTGGGCACAAGGATGAAATGAGTGTCATGTTCATAACCCCACATACCTTATTTGATTAATTAAATATAGAAGCTTGAACTATGAATTCCTAATAATGTTTTGGATCTTCTCCTTGAATTTCTTAAACCCAGAAACTTGAATTCTTAGTTATATTGAAAAAGAAATGGTGAAACTTTGGATTTCTTGAAGTTAAAGTTGAAGCTCTAGGATTTTCTTAGAGAGAAATTTGGTGAGGAATGAGTGTAATATGGTTAGAATAGTGTTAAATCTTCTATTTTTACAAATTTGGGGCATGGAAAAAGACTAAAGTGCCCTTGGAGATTAAAATTTATAACCGGAATGTCGTTTCAGGATTCACCGTGACGCGGTGAAAACCTAATTGCTATACTCACCATGATGAGGTGCAATCGTGATAAGTCACTGGAAAATGACAATTGTTGTTTTGTACTCCACCCCGACGCACCAAGGCAGTCATCGCTATTGCCATGGAGATGCAATGGAATCGCAGTGTTGTTGTATGCTTATTTTTAGATAAGGTTCTAAGTGTGAAGCAAGATTGAGGCCAAGTTTTTGATACAGGTCTTGGTTAGTTGAGAATTTTTATGAGAGTCTTCCTAATAATAGTGCATGGAAGTTGTTATTGATAGAGGTATTATAGAATATGAGAAAGATGTTTTTATGAGTGTTTGCCTAGAAGTTCAACTTTGGTTATGATGATAGGATCGAATGCCATGTTTGTATATATGTGGATAAATGTATTGCGCGTTAGTGAATGTTTAGTAAGAAGTTGGATGTAGTTGTTGAACTGGTAATAAGAATTATTCATGAGATGAGGTGTTGTGAAAATGCAGGATGTAATGAATTCATGATTCAAACTAGTATTACAGAGTGCTATGTGTTCACTTTGTAGATTCGAGTAGGCTTGAACAGAGTGAGAGAATTCAGTTCAGCTCAGGCTTCAGTCAATATAGTTATCAGTGCCTATGTGAATATTTTAAGTAGCCTCAAGTGAAGTGCAGTTTTAAAGTGGAATGTATAGTTGAGTATAAGATTTCAGCCACGATTCAGTTATTAAGTGTCCCGTGTATCGTGTTTCAGACTCAGTTATGCAATCATGATCCAAGTCATGCATGTTCAGTAGATGATCTCAGTTACTTTAGTACAGTATTCTCAGTCTAACCAGTCTAATTCAAGGACAAATGTTCCCAAGAGTGAGATATTGTAATACCCCGTACTTATCATAGCTCGATTCATCTCTTAGTTTCATGCTTAAGAGGCTTAAGGCTTGAAATTTTCACTAAGGGCTGGAGACTTAGTCATTTTCAAAACCCCTAAACTTTGAGGATTTTTATTTTGCTCTTCCCAACCTTAATATATGAGTTTTTTATTTAATTTAAATTTTAGGTAGTAAGAAGTATGTCTCGGGGAAGTTTCGGGCTTTTTGTATAAGGTTTGGGTAACGTTTGGATCATAAATCCAGCAAGTCTCCGTGATAGGGCCACATCGGGTTGAAATTCCCTTTGGTACATACATCGCATCGTGATGAAGGTGTTTTCGTCCAGTTCATGATTTATTATTTTAATGCATGTGTCATAATCTTTATCCTAGTGTGTGAAGTGATTATGAGGAAAAGAATTTTCATGGGAATCAATTAGAACAAAGTTTGGTATATGATTCTATAAGGGTCAACTTTAAATTTGTGTAACTTTTGATATATGTGGAATTTTTCAGACCAAGACCCACCAAATTGTATATAGTTGAATTAGCTTACAAACGATACCAATTTCACTTTAGTCTGATACCCAAGCAAAAAGTTATGATCATTTTTTTTAGAACCAGCAAGCCACCACAATATGACTGCATCGTGATTGTAATGCCCCGCAACCAGGTCCCGAAACATCACACGGTGCTTAAGTCTACAAGTAGCCCCAAGCTAACCCTTTGAGCCTTCCACTTCATATATTAGCTTACTTAGAGATAAAATGCATGAAATCAACAGTGTGACATCATAAAATGTGAAATATGAATGAAGTACTTGGTTTGAAGAAACTACAACTCAAAGAAAATCTCGAAGTGCTGATAATCTGATGACTAGTTTGACAGACCTCTACTACTTCAAACTAGAGAGCCATTGGTATCGGTCCCCAACTGACGACTCATACTCAACTGACAAGAATTAAACATCTACTAAATAAAACTGGAAGTCTGAGGATAACCGGTCCTCGAAACATGAGGAGTCACAACGGCTGATATATAGATAGGTATGCTCGAAAGGATCACTGATGAGGCAGAGACTGAGCACCTGAACCTGCATTACGAGAATATATGCCATACAAACAAAATATGTGGGTCAATACTTTGGGAATGTACTGAGCATATGGGGGAGTGTGCAATTAAAATAATCAATATTATAATCTTTTATAGAAAAACTGCATGGTGTAAAACATACTCACATAGCTTGAAATAAATATATTCCACAAGACTCATAAATCATCATGCTTTTACTTAAAACCTCAAATTACAATGACACCTGAAATAATTAGGACCATAGCTTTCAAAACACTTATACTTTCAAAACTTTGTAACTTTCAGACTAAAACTCTTTGAAACTTGGAAGACTTTAGAACTTAGAGAACTTTAGGAACTTAGGGAGTTTCTCTTAACCGACATAAACTATGTGAGCTACATGGAGTCCAACGTCTTACCCACGTTGGGAGAGAAGTTCTATCCTTTCCATTGGATAAAACCTTAACTTTAGTGATCACTATCTTTACCCACTTGGGGTATATCAAGATCGCATGGGGGAATGTATTTCTGGGGCATGAGACCTCTAAATCAAGCCCAACTTAGTGCTAAATACTTCTCCCTTACTTAGCTCAGAACTTTAGAAAATCCTCCTTAAAATAATCCAACAATATATATATATATATATATATAAAGGGAGCCAAAATGCATCCCCTTTACTTCCAACTCAAGAATATGGACTTCTATCTTAACTTACAATTAAAACTCACTTCTTGATATTCTTTAAAAATCACTAACATCTCATTCTCAAACTCATGCTTTAAAAATAAGGCTCAATTTACAACAATAAGAATTGAAATTCTCAAAACATGATATAAACGTTGAATTATGCAAATTAAACCATAAATTGACAATTTAAAACATTAATATGCATAATAATATTACAACTCAAAACTTGGGTAAGACATAGTTTCATAAAAAAAACTCACAATATAATAAAATGATAGGAATTTTCCATGAATTTATGAAATACTTTATGAAAATATGTAACTTTTGGTCACAAGAACAAAAGGGTGTTCTTGTTCAAAACCACATACCTTAAACTTGGAGCTTTTGGATGACTTCAAAAATTATGAAAGGTTATTCTCGAACTATTGGGTTTCCCTCGTATCCCACTTAACGAAGAATTCAAATATGCAAGAATTATAGAATTCTCATGGTTGAATCTCTAGATAATTGGGTTTTTATATTAAAACCCTAACCTTGTGGTTGAAGGTCTACAGAAAATTTTGAAATGTTTAACTAAAGAGAATGGAAGATAATACGCTCCTTGAGGGTTATAAGTTGTGGGAAGTAAAGGGAAAAGACCAAAATACCCTTACTAAACCGCTTCCCAGTTGCTGAAAATCTAAGGCTAGCAACATTTGTGATAGACCGTCAAACTTGTGATAAGTCATCACAAATTTCGTCACTGGGGGCTGGAATTGATGGATTTCTGCCTAAGGCTGACGACATTCGTGATAACTCAGCACACTTGTGATAACTTATCAGAAATGTCGTCATTGGGGGCTGGATTCTGCCTAAGGCGGACATGCTGGAGTAAAATGGACATACCTTAGTATACGAACTTGGTAATCTAGGATATCAACTGGAACCTCATCAAATGAAAGGTTATTCTGAACATCTAAGCTATCTGAAGAATCAACAATGATAGAATCACCAATATGCCTCTTAAGCATGGAAATATGGAAAATAGGATGAACAACTGACAACTCTGCAGGAAACTCAACTTCATAGGCTACTTTCCCAACACGGCTAAGAATTCTGTAAGGGCCAACGTAACGGGGACTAAGTTTCCCCTTCTTCCCAAACCTTTTCACCCCTTTCATGGATGAAATTTTTAAATACACCAAATCATTAACTTCAAACTCAAGGTCTTTGCGTCTTACATCTGCATATGACTTTTGACGACTCTGAGCTATCTTTAACCTTTCTCTAATCAACTTCACCTTCTTCATCACCTCAAATACTGCATCAGGTCCAAACAAAGTAGCTTCACCCACTTCGAACCAACCTATGGGTGACCTACATCTCCTACCATACAAATCCTTAAATGGTCCTATCTTGATACTAGCATGGTACCTATTGTTGTAAGCAAACTCTATCAGTGGAAAATGCTCATCCCAACTACCTTTGAAATCAAGGGCACACGCTCTCAACATAGCCTCCAATGTTTGGATAGTCCTCTCAACCTGACCATCTATCCGTGGATGAAAAATAGAACTCATATGAACTTGGGTACCAAGACCCTTCTGAAACGCTCTCCAAAACTGAGAAGTGAACTGACTACCCCTATCCAAAATGATAGATAAGGGAACTCCATGCAACCTGACCAACTCCCGAATATAAAATCTAGCATAGTCCTCAGTTGTATAAGATGTGTGCACAGGAAAGAAATACGTTGACTTAGTCAGCCTATCTACAACAACCCAGATGGAATCATAGTGGTGTCGGGAAAGAGGAATGCCAGTCATAAAATCTATATTTATCTCTTCCCACTTCTAAGTTAGGATACCAAACTCTTCCATCACATTACCAGGTCTTTAGTGCTCAACCTTAACCTGTTGACATATTGCACACTTCACCACAAAATTTGCTATATCCTTCTTTATACCACACCACCAATAGATTGGTACATTTTGTTAGTGCCGGTATGAATAGAATACCGCGCACCATGCGCTTCATCCATAATTCTCTGCCTCAGATCACCAACATCAAGAATACATAATCTACGTTGCAACCTCAACACACCATCTCCCTCTTGAGAGAAAACCTCTACCTTTTGGTCCTTGACTGACTCTTTCAGTCTGACCAAGCTAGTATCTAAGTCTTGCTTCTCCTTCACTTCTAAAACCAAAGAGGATTCGGAACTACTCTGCACCAAGATATTTCCCTCAGCGAAATCAAGCAACTTAAGACCCAGTCTAGACAGACGATACACATCATGAGCCAAATCTTTCTTACCTTCCTCTACATGTGAAACAATACCCATAGATATCCTGCTAAGGGCATCTGCCACAATATTGGCTTTGCCCGTATGATACAAAACGCTCATATCATAGTCTTTTAACAATTCAACCACCTCCGCTGCCTAAGATTCAACTCCTACTGTGTCAACACATACTGCAGGCTTTTATGATCAGTAAAAATATCAACATGCACACCATACAAATAATATCTCCAAATTTTTAGAGCAAACGCTATAGCAGCCAACTCTAAGTCATGGGTTAGGTAATTCTTCTTATGAGGTTTCAACTGTCTAGAAGCATAGGCTATAAATTTACCCCTCCGCATCAACACACAACCCAAACCAACTCTTTAAGTATCACAGTATACCACAAAACTATCTACACCATCAGGCAAAGTCAGCATAGGGGAGAAAGTGAGTGACAACTTTGCGCATGATGGACTTGAGAGAAAGAAATGACTTGTTCCTAAAATATTTTGTACCCTCTTGCTTATAGATGTCGAGAGCCACACACCAATGATCAATACTCTACTTAGCGTGGCTCGTCAAACTCCCTAGGACTCTCTAAACCTTTGGCTCTAATACCAAGTTTGTAATGCCCTGCAACCGGGTGTCGGAATATCAGATGGTGCTTAAGGCTACAAGTAGCCCTAAGCTAACCCTTTGAGCCTTCTACTTCATGTATTAGCTTACTTAGAGATAAAATGCATGAACTCATCACTGTGACATCATAAAATAAGAATTATAAATGAATTACTTAGTCTAAACAAACTATAACTTAAAGAAAATCTCAAGGTGCTGAGTATCTGATGACTAGTCTGACAAACCTCTACTACGCCAAACTAGAGATCCTTTGGGATAGGTCCCCAACTGACTCATACTCAACTAACAAGAATTAAATATCTACTAAATAAAACTAGAAGTCTCAGAAGAACTAGTCCTCAAAACATGAGGACTCACCATGGATGATATATAGATAGGAGTACTCAAAAGGATCACTGGTGAGGTTGAGACTGAGCACCTAAACATACATTACAAGAATATATGGAACACAGACAAAATATGTGGGTCAGTACTTTGGGAATATACTGAGCATATGGGGGAGTGTGCAATTAAAATAATAAATATCATAAGCTTTATTAGAAAACCTACATGGTGTAAAACATACTCACATAGATTGAAATAAATATATGCCACAAGACTCATAAATCAACATGCTTTTACTTAAAACCTCAAATTATCATGACACCTGAAATTATTAGGACCATAGCTTTCAATACACGTATACTTTCAAAACTTTGTAACTTTAAGACTAAAACTCTTTGAAACTTGGAAGACTTTAGAACATAGAGAACTTTAGGAACTTAGGGAGTTTCTCTTAACAGACATAAACTATGTGAGCTACATAGAGTCCAATGTATTACCCAGATTAGGGAGAGTTGTTCTATCCTTACCATCAGATAAAATATTAACTCAGTGATCACTATCTTAACCTACTTGGGGTATATCAAAATACTATGGGGGCACGTAGTTCTGGGGCATGAGACCTCAGAATCAAGCTCAACTTAGTGCTAAATACTACTCCCTTACTTAGCTCAGAACTTTAGAAAATCAACCTTAAAACAAGTCAACAATATATATATATATAATGGGAGCCAAAATGCATCCCCTTCACTTCAAACTCAAGAATGTGGATTTTTATCTTATCTTACAATCAAAACTCACTTCTTGATATTCCTTAAAAATCACTAACATCTCATTCTCAAACTCATGCTTTAACCATAAGTTTCAATTTATTAACAATAGGACTTGAAATTCTCAAAACATGATATAGATTTTGAATTATGCAACTTAAACCAGAAATTGATAATTTAAACCATTAATATGCATAATAATATTACAACTCAAAGATTGGGTAAGACATATTTTCATAAAATAACTCACAATATAATAACACAATAGGAATTCTCCATGAATTTACAAAATACTTTACGAAAATATGTAACATTTGGGCACAAGAACAAAAGGGTGTTCCTGTTCAAAACCACATACCTTAAACTTAGAGCTTTTGGATGACTTCAAAATTTTTAGAAGGTTATTCATGAACTATTGGGTGTCCCTCATATCCCTCTTAACGGGGAATTCAAAAATGTAAAAATTATCAAATTCTCAGGGTTGAATCTCTAGATTATTGGGTTTTTATGTTGAAACCCTAACCTTGTGATTGAAGGTGTGCAGAGAATTTTGAGATGTTTAACTAAAAATATTGGAAGATAATACGCTCTTTGAGGGTTATAAGTCATGGAAAGTGAATGAAAAAGACCAAACTACCCTTAGTAAATCACTTCCCAATTGCTGAAAATATAAGGCTGACGATATTTGTGATAGGCCATCAGACTTGTGATAAGTCATCACAAATGTCATTACTGGGGGACTAGAATTGATGGATTTTTGTCTAAGGCTGAAGACATTCGTGATAAGTCATCACACTTGTGATAACTTATCAAAAATATCATCACTGGGGGCTAGATTCTGCCTAAGGCTGACATACAAGAGTAAAATGGCCACAACTTTTTTCTCTAGTATCGGATTTAGGTGAAATTGATATTTTTGGAAATCTAATTCAATTATATATCTGTTGGTGGGTCATGATCTAAGAAAATTATAGGTTATTTATGAAAGTATTAGGTTGTTGAGTATTGAGAATTTGGGCTTCTCGTGAGGTTGCAAGGAGTTTAGTTGAAACTTATAGATCTATGAAAGGAATTTAGGTGTATAGATGGGTGAATAGTAGTAATGCATAGAAGGAGAATGTGCTAATGGATTATAATAAGATAGGTCATAAGACCATGATCAATTATTATTTATTATGAGGTTTTACTGTACTAGTGTTTTTTATGCTTTATTTTATATCTTTCAAGCGAGAATAGTATATGAGGTTGGGTTGTTAATTATGTATAGCACTAGACACTTAGTTTGAATTGTTGATGATCATAAAGGTGAAAATAATGATTTCTTGGTTAGTAAGGCTAGTTATATGGAAGTGTTCTAGTAGGCTCTTCAATTCTAGTAGCAGTGCCAGTATATTGTAGAACAACAGTAAGGGAGGAAGATGCCTGACCCATTCTTATCTTAGTGAAAAGTGTTGTACTTTTGTCATCAAGATATCTACGCATGCCTTATTTATCAGTTCTGTGATCATAGCTCATATTCACATATTTTTCATAGAATCATGACTGCTTCCAGTTCCTAGTATGAGGAGTTCCAATTTATTCAGCAATACGAATCAAATTCCACAAAATTTATGAACTCTATACTCAGGTCATGCAGCTCATGACTCATGTACTCATGATTTTATAGTATGTTCATATCTGGTACTCATGTTACACTCTTAATGATCAGTGAAATTCAGATTAAGTTATGTATGTCCACAGTTTAGCTCTCTTTGATGAATTCATGCTTTTGATACTCTATTCCTCAGGCTTCAGTTAAGTGTCCAAATTATGTATAGTATTGTTTCATGCTTCAGTTCCTCATGTTCTAACAATTTCAGTGACCTTTCCTTAGGCCAAGATAGTAATGATGAACAGTTGTTTAAATGGCAGAGATTAAATATTTTTTATTGAAAAAAGATTATTGTATGGTTATTTTTAGCTAAGGTTGTAAGTGTGAAGTAAGATTGAGGTCAAGTTTTTGATAAAGGTCTTGGTTAGGTTATAATTTTATGCGTGTCTTCCTAAGAATAGTGCATGGATGTTGTTATTGATAGAGGTATTATAAAATATGAGAAAGATGCTTTTATGGGTGTTTGCCTAGAAGTTCATCTGTGGTTATGATGATAGGATTGAATGTCATGTTTGTATAAATGTGTATAAATGTATTGCGCATTAGTGAATGTTTAGTAAGAGGTTGAATATAGTTGTTGAAGTGGTAATAAGAATTATTCATGAGATGAGGTGTTGTGAAAATACAGCTTTTATTGAATTCATGATTCAGACTAGTATTACAGTGCTATATGTGCACTTTGTAGATTCGAGTAGGCTTGAACATAGTGAGAGAATTTAGTTCAACTCAGGCTTGAGTCAATATTGTTATCTGTGCCTATGTGAATATTTTAAGTAGCCTCAATTGAAGTGCATTTTTAAAGTGGACTATAGAGTTGAGTATAACTTTCAGCCACGATTCAGTTATTAAGTGTCCCGTGTATTATGTTTTAGACTCAGTTATGCAATCATGTTCCAAGTCATGCATGTTCAGTATATGATCTCAGTTACATTAGTACAGTATTCTCAGCCTAACAAGTCTAATTCAAGGGCGAATGTTCTCAAGAGGGAGATATAGTAATACCCCGTACTTATCATAGCTTGATTCATCTCTTAGTTCCATGCTTAAGAGGCTTAAGTCTTGAAATTTTCATGAAGTGCTGGAGACTTGGTCATTTTCAAGACCCCTAAACTTTTAGATTTATTATTTTGCTCTTCTCAACCCTAATATATGAGTTTTTTAATTAATTTTGGCTTCGGGAAGTAAGACGTATGTCTCTGGGGATTTTTGGGTTTTTTGGATAAGGTTTGGGTAATGTTTGGATAACAAACCCAGCATGTCAGTGTGATAGGGCCACATCGAGGTGACATTCGCTTTGGTACGTACATTGCATCGTGATGAACGTGTTTTCATCCAGTTCTTGATTTATAATTTGATTGGATGTGTCATAATCTTTATCCTAGTGTGTGAAGTGCTTATGAGGTGAATAATGTTCATAGGAATCACTTAGAACAAAGTTTGGTATGCGATTCTATCAGGGTAAACTTTGAATGTGTGTAACTTTTTATATATGTGAAATTTTTCAGATCAAGACCCACCAAATTGTATATAGTTGAATTAGATTACAAACAATACCAAGTTCGCTTTAGTCCAATACCCGAGCAAAAAGTTATGATCATTTTTGTCAGAACCAGCAAGCCACCATAATATGACCGTATCGTGATTGTAATGCCCCGCAACCGGGTCCCGGAATGTCACATGATGCTTAAGGCAACAAGTAGCCCCAAGATAACCCTTTGAGCCTTCTACTTCATATATTGGCTTACTTAGAGATAAAATGCATGAACTCAACACTGTCACATCATAAAATGAGAAATATGAATGAAGTACTTGGTCTGAACAAACTACAACTCAAAGAAAATCTCGAAGGGCTGATAATCTGATGACTAGTCTGACGAAAATCTACTACTTAAAACTAGAGAGCCATTGGGACAGGTCCCCAACTGACTCATACTCAACTGACAAGAATTAAACAGCTACTAAATAAAATTGGAAGTCTGAGAATAACCAGTCCCCGAAACATGAGGACTCACCACAGTTGATATGTAGATAGGAGTGCTTAATAGGATCACTGGTGAGGATGATACTGAGCAACTGAACCTACATTACGAGAATATATGGCACACAGACAAAATATGTGGGTCAGTAGTTTGGGAATGTACTGAGCATACGGGGGAGTGTTCAATTAAAATTATCAATATCATAAGCTTTATTAGAAAACTTGCATGGTGTAAAACATACTCACATAG